>NW_025423323.1:0-114486 GCF_020497125.1 Mauremys mutica | reverse complement strand
GTCCTGGGCCCGCTGGGGGGACACTAGCAGGTTTCAGGGGGGCCGCCAAGCAAGGCCACCATTGGACTCGCTGAGGCCCAGGGCAGAAAGCTGAAGTCCCAGCGCATGGGGCTGAAGTCCAGGGCCCTGAGCCCCACCACCCAGGGCTGAAGCCAAAGTCTAAGCAATGTAGATTTGTGGGGCCCCTGTGGCATGGTACCCCGAGAGATGAACCCAGCTGAATGCTGGTTGTTCTGGTGCCACAGGGGTCTCTGGTGGGTGAAAGGCAGAACTGCAGCACTTCTCAGGCAGAACGTATCTTCTTCAAGCCAAAAAAAAGAAATTCTGCGCTGGACGTGAATTCTGTGCGTACACAGCGGTGCAGAATTCCCACAAGTAACTCACACCTGGCACAAACACAACCTGCTCACTCCCATCTCTTCTCTCTCTGTGTCGAGTCCCAGAGCTGCTGCTGTCATTAATGCACACAGGCTTTCACTCCCGTTAGTGCTGGCACGACCCAATCCAGTTACAGGATTGAACCCTTATTTTCCTATCACATGGGACAGTCTCACCTGAGGGGGAGGTGAGATGGGGATGGGGTTCAAAGGGGAAAGTTGTTGTACCCATGTTGGTCCCAGGATATCAAAGAGAGGTATTTTTAATTGGTTCTAAAAGAAATGACCTCACCCACCTTGTCTCTTCAAGAGATCTGAAAGTGGCAGGAGACAAACAGGAAGACACAGCTCAGGAGTCTAAACCAAACATTTCAAACCCCTGGAAGAAACTACATTTCCCTTCTGCCCCGGGTATGTTTGTATCCTATATGAGGGACCACCCCATTCCCCTCACAGCAGCAAAGGGAGACTGCAGCCAGCCCCAGATGGTCTTTCCCCAGCCTGGGATGTGTGTTGTGAGAAAGTGTGTGTGTGGTGTGTGCATGGGCTGGGTACAGCTAGACCCAGCTGCAGACTGGAAAGTCAGGGCAACTCCAGCACAGCTTGGGGGCTATGGGCAGGGGTAGCGGTTTTGGAGCTGGGCCTCTGTCCCCTCCAGGTCCCATGGCAGACGGCTCTGGCAGCATCAAGTGGGTCCATCACTGCAGGGGAAGGTGGGGGGTACTGTCTGCGATTGGGGTGAGGATTGGAGGGGGGTCCATGCTCAAGAATGGAATTCACCTCCCCACCCCTCTGCAGAGCCCAGCAACTAGGGATTTATCCAGTGAAGTGAATTTCACTCTGGGTGACTTTGAGCCGGCCACGGAAAGATCCTTGTGCGTTAGGTTCCACACTGGCCCCAGGAGTTTACTAGTACTCCCTCCCCAGACTGCCGGGGGCAGCCAGGGATCATTAGTGGGTTATGGGAATTAGAAGATGAAAACTCACTAAGAACAATAGATATTTGTGTGTTTTTTATTAAATCCCCAGACACCCACCAATCCCATGTCCGCCTTCCCATGATCTATAAATATCTAAGGGACTCAGCTATTGATCCTACAGTGAGTTCCTGCCCTTCCCCACTCTTCTAAAGCAGCACTTTTAAGAACAGGCCAGGGAAACATGCAAATACTTTGAACCAAATTCCAGAAGCTGCTGAGCATGGAGAAGTTAAAATTGAAACCAAGGTTCCGTCTCTCGCAAGGACCTGGCCCCTAGTGCAAAATTACAGACACTACCGAAACTCCCCAAAATATGAAATGCCACTTCATAACTGATAGAATGTTATTTTTATCTACTGACTTCAGGGAATCACCAAATGATAAAACAAAAACCTAGTGAAGGTGATATTCTGAGGGAAAGATTTCCACGTGTCTTTAACAACATCATTATAATTCTAATCTGGAACTTTAAAACACTGAAATGCCTAATATCGTATCCCTACGGCCAATTGCCAGTGTGTCCACTACAGGCAGAATAAGGTTGGTGCCTTAGCTGTGAATTTCGACATCCCCTAAGCATATTGCAAGTGCTGTAAGGTGGGTTTGATAACAGAAAGAAATAGACAAAATGAATGTTAATTATCAATTGACAGCGATATTTATTTTTAGAAGCCCCCCATTTTTCCTTTTCCCAATGTTATACAATTTCAAAAGTTTCATGAAGCTGTGGGAAGTTATGGGGGTCGTCAGACAACAATTATTTAATAACAGTAACTGTTGAGATTCCAAAAGCAAAATCATAGAACTATTCAAAGAGAAATTGTCAATGTCACACGCAAAATATACAGTGTAAATATCCTTAAATCAAACTGGACTTTCTCCAGAAGCATTTCTGTATATTACCTATAGAAATAGTTTTTCATCTGCGTGTGTACAGTGAAATCAACATTTACTGCAGCTTATTTCATAACAATCCAATCCTTTCAAACGTCATTTAAAGTGATGAAGTACTTGAATTCCTTCACTTTCTGGACTGTAATGCTTCATTTCAGGATAATTAAACCCTCCCTGTGATGTATTTTACTCTCAGTACCGTAACCCCCTCGTGATGTAGCTCCTGTCTGGGAGCTCTGCTGAGGGCAGTAGCATAATCAGAAGGTGACACTCTGACACACTCCCTGAAATCTAAAGAGCCCCAGTGTGAGACAGTGATTAACGCAGGTACCTTAGGGGCTGCAGCGCCAACCCCCTGCCTTGACGAGGGGGGTGAAGAATTGCAGTAGAAATCGGTTAGGCTGGGAGAGGGCACAGCTGATGGGGGACTGGGAGCCGATTTGTCCAACCGGACTGGGTAGAGGCACTTCAATGTATTTTCCCCCATTAAACACGCTGCCATGTATTTAATTTAGAAACTTTTCCTTCACATCTAAACACCTTGGAGCTAAGCTGGGTTGATGCATTTCCCACTGACAGTGGTACAGTTTTAATTAGATGCTTAATCAGATGCTCATGCAACACAAAGCAGTCCAATAATGGGTGAGCTTTCATGAATTAACTTGTCTGTGTGCTGTGCATCGCTTTAAAAAAAAAGATGGTGAGAGCGAGTGTCAAAATTTTAGGCATTAAGAAATGGAAATTAGGTATCAGTTCAGTTCTCATGCGTTTAGCCCTTTGGCCCTCAAAAGTGCATTTGGCTCTTTGGCATTGCTTTATCCGCGCCCACCAGAAAATGCTGTAGGTAACCAGGTCATTAACAGCCGACCTTCACGAGGTATCGTTCTACCAGCTAGGTGCCAAAATTCAAATGGTTCTGTTTGTTTTATCTTTCACTCAGCTTTGCAATTCTTAGATCCCATTTACAAACTGGAACTGAAATAACCAAAGCAAGTTAAGAAGGGAGTGGCATCAGGAACAGGTGGGGGTAAAACAATAAAGGGAAAGAACTGACTATGCAAAAAGGAACATCCCAAACTATCAGACCCCCAGACTCCCGTCCAACTGAACCCACCCCAGCCAGGCATATCAAGCTGGGCCCGTGAAAAATCGCCCAGCCCGTCTGGCAGCGAATGCTGCGTGTTCCAGACGGAGCTATGGTGTGTAGCGTCTGCTCTGCTGACGTGCTGCTTTGGTACGGAAGGCACCACGGCCACAGGGAGCAAGACATGGACTCCTACAAAACAAAATCCCAGATACACCTCAAATGCCACATCCCCTCCCCACCTCCCCACTGTCTGCCATCCCCCCCCCCACCACCACATGGCCATTCTCAGCCATTGCTGACAGTTCCTTCCAGCCTTCAGCACTATAAATAAATAAAACATGGTGTTACAAAACGGTTGATGGTGCCCAGAGAAACCTGGCATTTGATACAGGCATCTGATACAGTTCCACGTGGGAAACTAGTCATTAAAATTGGAGAAGATGGGGATTAATATGAGAACCGAAAGGTCAATAAAGAATTGGTTAAAAGGAAGTCTACAAGAGAGTCATACTGAACGATGAGTTGTCATGCTGGAGGGAGGTTACTAGTGGAGTTCCTCAGAGATCAGTTTTGGGATCAATCTTATTCAACATTTTTATTAGTGACCTTGGCACAAAAAGTGGGAGTCGGACACAAAGCTGGGAGGGATTGCCACTATGGAGGACAAGAAAATCATACCAGAAGAACTGCATGACCTTGAAAGCTGGAGTAACAGAAAATGGGATGAAAATTAATATTGCAAAATTAGGCACTTAGGGACTATTGAAAAGAATTTTTGCAGTGAGCGGGGAACATATCAGTTGGAAGTGATGGCGGAGAAAGACCTAAGTGCATTGGTTTGATCACAGGATAATTATGAGCTGCCAATGTGGTGTGGCCGTGAAATAGGCTAATGCAGTCCTAGGAATGCATCAGGGCGAGGTATTTCCAGTAGACACAGGGAAGGGTTAGTACTTCTGGCCTTAAAGTCTGCGAGTCTATAAACTGTGCCTTGCGTTGCACAGACACTGATGGAGATCAGGACCCCATCGTGCTGCGCACGGCAGAGACCCTGACTGAGATCAGCACCCCCACTAGTGCTGGGCACTGCACAGACAGGGAGGGACAGTCCTTCGCTCAGCTCTGTGAATGGTCTTACAAGGGGGGCTGGTGGAGTCTCTTTCCGTGGAAATTTTTAAGACCAGTGTGACGAAGTGGGGCTCTTCTTAATGTTTCCTCTGAATACTGTGTGGGTGCCTCAGTTTCCCCTAGGCATTTCTTAAGTCTCCAGTGTGCATAAATGGCCGACACTTTGTATCCTAGCAACAAATGGCTGGGGCCCTTCCCCCCTCAAGGGGATGGCTAAAGGTGAACAGAGAGATCAGGTGACCTCCTGCCCGGCAAAGAGACAAAGCCCAGAGGAGGAGGGGCTGGAGGGGGTTTCAGTTTGGGAGCTGGCTGGGGACGAGGCATGAGGGCAGACGTGGGGGTCTGCCTCGCTGGGCCCCAGAATGGACCTGGCTGAGGGGTCCAGTTCTCTGTATCTACAAGCTCAGTTTTAGAACCGTGTTCCTGTCATCCTAAATAAACCTCTGTTTTACTGGCTGGCTAAGAGTCACGTCTGACTGCGAAGTGGTGGAGCAGGACCCTGTGGCTTCCCCAGGACCCCACCTGGGCGGGCTCCGCTGTGGGAAGCGCACGGAGGGGCATATGTTGAATGCTCCAAGGAGAGACCCAGGAGGTGAAGCTGTGGGAGCTTCTTACCCTGGAGACAGTCTGCTCCAAGGGAGAGGAGGCTCCCCAAAGTCCCTGACTGGCTTCGTGAGGAGCAGTTCCAGAGCATCGCCCGGGGACTCCGTGACAAGCAGGTAGGACAAAGCTCTGTCAGAGAGAATCTACACAGACTTGGTCCTGCCTTGGCAGAAGAGAGCTGGACTTGATGACATTCTTGAGGTCCTGTCCAGCCCGACATGTCTCTGATCGCTATGAAATAGATACGTATAAAACACAACGTACAGAGGAAGTGAGCTGTAGCTCACGAAAGCTCATGCTGAAATAAATTTGTTAGTCCTCTAAGGTGCCACACGTACTCCTGTTCTTTTTGCGGATACAGACTAACACGTCTGCTACTCTGAAACATACAGAGTAAAACCCACAACATGTCAGGCAATTCAGGGGAAAAAAAGCAACAAAAACCACAGCATAAAATGCACAATACAAAGGAAAAGAAAACAACACAATGCTAACTAATACATCCTAGGACGAAATTACACAATGAAAAAGAGCTCAGCTCAACCAGCACAACACAGGCACCAAATACACTGAGGCAAAACAATGCACCATAAAACTATGCAACACAAGATGGTGCAGTCACAAATGGCACCATGCAAAACAGCTCAGCAATAGAACAGGACACAGCACAAAACAGAAATATTTCAGTGTAGGCCTGGAAGGGATCTTGAGAGGGCGTCTACTCCAGCCTCCTGTGCTGAGGCAGGACCAAGTATCCCTAGACATTCCCAGACTGGTGTATCTCTAACCTGGTCTTAGAAACCTCCAGTGAAGGAAATGCCACAGCCTCCCTTGGAAGCCAATGCAAGGCAGACACAGCCCAAAACAACCCTGTACACACACACACGCTGGGCTTAGGGTTAAGGGGAGAGGCAAGAATTCAAACAAGTTGGGTTCAGTTCCCAGATCTGCCCCCAAATTCTCCATGCAAACTTCAGCAAATTACTTCAGCTCTTGGAGCTTCAGTTTCCCCATCTGTAAAATGGAGAGTCGCCTCCCACCATTGGCCTATTTAGCCTTTGAGCTTTTGTGGCAAGGCCTCTCTGTCACTGTGGGCACGTTTACACTGCAGTCAGACACCGGCGGCTGGCCCGTGCCCGCTGACTTGGGCACACACGGCTCAGGCTGCAGGGCTGTTTAATGGTGGGAGTAGATGTTCCGGCTGGGGCTGCAGCCCAAGGTCCTGGCACCCTCCCACCTCGCAGGGTCCTACAGCCTGGCTCCAACCTGAGCCCAGACATCTACCCGGCAATTAACCAGCCCCTTCGCCTGAGCCCTGTGAGCCTGAGGCAGCTGCCATGGGCCAGCTGGGGGGGGGGGGGGCTTTAATGGTAGGGAAGAGATACCCTGGGTGTCTTTTCAGGACCTGTCACAATGGGGACCCTGATCTTGGTCAGTGTCTGTGCAGAGCCCTGCACAACAGGGGGCCTGATCTCAGTCGGGGGCTCTGCAACTCCCAGCATTACAGGATCCCGGATTTTGTTTGGGGTCCCTGCAGCACCTGGCAAAATGTGGGGCCAGGAGCTCTGTCAGGGTCTGTGCAGTGCCCAGTACAGTGGTATGACATGATTTGGGTTGGGATCAGTGCAGTGCGAGGCCCAACGGGGACACAGATCTCAGTTGAGGTCTCTGAAGTGCCCAGCACAATGGATGCAGCACTTTGAGTCGCAGTCGTGCACTGCCTGACACAAGGGGGGGGCCGTGATCTCGGTCCAGGTCTCAGTTTTACCTGGCACAACAGTGGGGTCTGATCTCACCTGGGGTCTCTGCAGCACCTGGCAGAACAGGGCCCAGATCTCAGTTGGGGTCTCTGCAGCGCCTGGCAGAACAGGGCCACGCTCAGTACGATAAGAGCCCTGATCTCAGTCACACACCTGGAGAGAAAAGCTGGAAGATTTTTGAGAATTCGATATCAGTATTTCAGAACAGAGGAGAAAATGGGGCACAAACTAAATATTTGCCAATATAAGGGACAAACATTAACATCTGGGGCAATTTTATGTCACCATTCAACCATTTAAGAGAAAAGAGGGGAAATTTGAGGGGATTATACAGTGATATTGAATCAGCAACAGAAATGGGATGGATTCTTCTTTCCTCACATTCCCATGACCAGGAGGGAGCCCTGGGTGATGTGGCTTTGACCGGGGAAAGGAGTGGGGCTGGAGTCAGAAGGTCGCTGGCTGTGGGGTCTGGGAATGTGACGTGTGGGGGGCTGCTGGGTTGGGCAGGGTTGGGGAGGGAAAGTAGCTGGGAGGGGAAACCTGGGGCTGGGCCGTCTCCATGGGGGACACTTGCTCCCCCCCCCCCATCCTGGCCCTTCCCAGGCCCCGTTGCCAGCAGAGAGAGGCCCCCCCCCAGAGGTGTCCCTGTCTCAGGCCCCCCCAGCCTCTGCCCATTCACCCTCCGCCCAGCTCAGGAATCACTCGGGGGAACCATTTCCCACCCGCACAAGGACAAATCCCTGCAGGGGAAATGGGGGGAAACCCCCCAAACCTGAGCTCTGAACTGGCCACTGGCGAAGGGGAGAGAAAATGGGGCACAATCGGGGGGGGGGACAGGGAACTTCTCAGGGGTTGGGGGGGGGGGGTCACCCTGGGGGCTGCTCGTGGCTCTCTAGGGAGAAAGGGGGCGGGGCGGGGAGGCGGGGGGTCCCCACGGGGGGGGCAGCGGTAAATCCGAGGGGATCTGAGCCCCCCCCTTTCGCTCCCCGCTCCTCGGGGGTCACCGGCTCCCCCCCCCGGCCATGTCCGGACTGCACCGACACTTCCCTCCCCGCCCCCTTCCCAGCTCCCCCGGGACCCCCCCGCCCGGTCCCCCGCCGGGACCCCAGTCACCGCCCGGCCCCGGCCCCGGCCCCGCCCTCTGGGGGGGATTAATGGCCCCCGGCACAGACCCCCCCCCCGCTGCCCCGCCCGGGCTCCCAGCTCACAATGGAGCAGCGCGCGGCGCTCACCCAGCAGCTGATCACACTCCGCCCCGCCCCCGATCTGCGCATGCCCAGAGCCGGGAGACACAAAACTCTTCTCTAGCTCCGGGAGAGGCTCCAACAGCCCGCCTCCGTTCGCGGTCCGGCTCCGCCTCCCTCGCCAACGTCACTTCCGGTCCAGGGAAAGTCAGGAACTACATCTCCCAGCCTGCCCCGGGGGCGCTTCCGCCCTCTCCAGCCCAGGGAAGGGAGGGGTCAGCAGCTGGTACTGCGCATGCTCCGTGCGAGCCCCGCTACCACTCATCCTTTCCCCCGGCCCCGCCCCCTCTCCCCGCCGGTGCCTCTTCGCCCCCCCCCCCCCCCCGCCTGTTCCCGGAGAGCGGCAGAGCCGGGGGGGGCTCGTGACCCCCCCGTAATAACCGGCCCCAAACAGCCCCCGGCCCCGGCCCCTCCCGGCAGGAGCGTGTCCGCCCCCCCCCCCCCGCGCTGCCCCCGGCCCCGGCCATGGCCCCGCTGCCGCACACAGGGCCCCTCGCAGGGGGGTTGGGACACGCGGGGAAGCGGGACCCGCCTCAGCCCGGAGGGGGCAGGAGAGGGGCTGGGTCTCCCCAGGGGAAAAGCGGGGGCGGGGGCTGGTGTAGCAGCTCGGCCCCTCCCGCGGTGCCCGGCTCAGCAGAGGGGTCAGCTGGATCCCAGCCGCTGCAGCCACCCCGGCCAGGCAGCTGGGAGCCGGGGAGGGGGGTTTGCAGGGCACGGGAAGGGGCTGGGGCAGCTGGGAGCGGGGGGGCGGGAGGAAGGAGGCAGGAGCCGGGAGAACACGGAACCGGGAGCATCAGCCCCCGGCAGCTCCGGAGAGACCAGACGCTGCTGCCTCCATCGGGAGCTGGGAGCGGAGCAGCTGCTGCTTCCCCAGCCATTAACCCTTCCGTGCCCGGCCGGGGGAGGTGGGGGCTTCTGTGGCTGCAGTGGGGCCAGCTCAGGTGGGGGTAATTGGGGGGTGGCTGGTGGGTTCCTGCTGGAGGGGGAGGGGCAGGAAATACTGAAGAGGTGGCAACTTCTGGGGAGTTAGGTCTGGAGGGGGCAGGGAATCCGCTGGGTGAGGAAAGGGACGGGGACAGAGTGTGACAAACCTGCGGGACTTGTTTAACGTGGGCCTAGATCCTCAGAACAAACACTTGGGTGTTGGGGGAGAAAATTCCCTAATTTGTGAAACAGGAAACAGACAAAGCAACCCCCTGGGCGGGGCTGGGAAAACTGACCAGACTCCCAGTGCTGAACCCCTCAGCCTGCGAGCCAGGGGCTGGTGTGACATGGAAAGGGGGCACCCACCAGGGAGGTGTAGGGAAGGTGTCCTGGCCCCTCACATCCAGCTGCTGGCAGTGGGGAGGGTGTTGGGTTCCTGCCATGGGACTGGATCAGCCTCTGGCTCGTAGCGGTGTGATGGATCTGCTGGCAGAGTCAAGGGGTCTCTCTTTGTTCTCTCACCCTGGTGCCCCCCGGCTGCTCTCGGCAGGGTGGGGATAGGACTCTGCTGACTGTCTCTGTCTCAGAGCTTCCATTTGATTGGTTCCTTTCCTCCATGAACAGTGGGGCAGCAGGTGTTGGACTCTTGCTCTTTCAGGGGCCGGTGACCTTCGAGGAGGTGGCTGTGTATTTCACCAGGGAAGAGGGGGCTCTGCTGGACCCCACTCAGCGAGCCCTCTGTGGAGACGTCATGCAGGAGAACTATGAGACTGTGACCTCGCTGGGTAAGGATTCCCGTCCCCTCCGTTCTTAGAAAGGGAAATGAAGAGTTAAGGTTCATGGCACCCCCACGATGCCACCTCTGCTCTGCCCTGTTTCAGCATCACCCCAACATGCCAGAGAGACACACACTGGCCCTCTCCCCTCCCCGGTGACAGAGCGCTCTGGGAACAGAGCAGTGCAGCAGAAAGTCTCACGACTTCTCTGTGCTAAGATGATATTCGGGTTCGTCTCCGTCATAACAAAGAGAAGCTTCCTCCCCCTGGCCTGCTCTCCAGTGCTGAAACCTCCTGCACACAGACCAGCTGAGACTCGCAGTGTTACCACCTCTTTGCCCTCAGCCTGCGTTTTCCCTTTGAGTCACTGCTTCACTTACCCCTCACTAACCCCACAGATCACTCGAACATACGCCGCCAGGGTGCTGACAACCCCCATGGCAAGAACACGCCCTTGGGCACCTTTGCTGACACAGCCTACAACACTCAGCACAGAACTGAGGGAGAATTGGCCCCTCAAGTTTCACATGCACCTCTCTGCATTGCACAGGCACAGTTCTGCCCAGCTGCTGCAACCCATCCCTCCGTCAGCCAGTCACAGCTCCAGCTGGCCCCGTGCACACAGCTGGAGGCATGCGGATAGATGCTGGGATTCCCACCTGTGAACACAGCACAGACAGTGGCACATTCTCTTAGTCTTTCCTCAGATCGATTATAGGTTCCTAGCTTTGAAGGCCAGATATGACTATTAGGTCATCTACTCTGACGTCCTTTATACCACAGACCATAGAATTAATCCTGTTACTGCTGCACTGAGCTGAATACCTGAGTCCCTGTGGCAGTTTGTTAACCTTTGCACGGCCCACACAGAACCATCCTCAGTGGTTCTTGCCAGCTGCAGGGTTAAGGGTTGGGGGCAAAGTTAAGGTTGCATTGGAGGGGGGGCGTTTATATTAACTTCTCATTTCCTGGTTCGCAGAGGTTTAAGTTTAGTCACCATCTATACCAGAGGTGGGCAAAATACCCTCCTGCCTCCCTTGTTTTCTTTCCCCTTGAGCAGGGTTTCCAGTTTCCAAACCCTACGTGATCTCCCAGCTGGAAGGAGGGGAAGAGCCGTGGATCCTGGATCTCCAGGGTTCAGAGGAAAGCGAGATCCTGAGAAGTCCCTGGACAGGTGAGGAAACATGAAATCAACCCAGAAACTGTCAGTGCCTGAGAGAACCAGCTGGGATTCCCCACACAGACTCTGTGAGCTCAGGACAGTCCCCAGCAGATCTCACTCCTGGCTTCCTACAGATGATGACTGGCAGCTTGGCTGGAGCTCCCTCCCTTCCTACTGAGTGTTTGGATGGGATGTGGGCAGGGCCGGCCTTGGGGAAATGGCACCCTGGGCAAACTTGCATTTTGGTGCCCCTGGCTCCCATGGGCATGGCACCCCCCCTTCCCTCTGTCCCCCATGGGCTCCCCAGGCTCCTCCCCCTCCCGCCCCCCCCAGCCCCTGCACTGTGCCCCCTTCGCTCCTAACTTCTGCCTCCTCCAGCCCCTCCCAACCCCTGCCCCCCCCTGTGCCCCTAAGCCCTGCACTGTGCCCTGTCACCCCAGCCCCTTCCCCTCCCTCATGTGCCCCTAATCCCAGGACTGTGCCCCCTTCACTCATACCCCTGCACCTCCCTCCTGCACCCTGAACCCCTGCATGGTGCATACCCCCTTCACCCCAAACCCTGCCCCCTGCACCTCAACACCTGCCCCTTCCTGAGCCCCCAGCCCCTGCACTGTGCCCCCTTTGCCCCAAATGCCTTCTCCCCCTCCTGCACCCCTAATCCCTACACCCCCCTCAATCCTAACTTCTGTCCCCCGCACCCCAACCCCTGCCCCTCCTGAGCCCCCAGCCCCTGCACTGTGCCCCATTTGCCCCTAACCCCTGCGTCCTCCTGCACCCAAGTGGGGAACCTGACCTAGATGCACAAAGCAGCTGGCATTGCTGCTCGCCCCCCCACTGGACTGCTGCTCCCCCGCCCCACACAGCCCTGGGGGGCTGGGAGAGGGGAGCAAGGAGCCACGTCAAGGCTTCCTGCACCCAGGTCACTTTCCCTGCAGGCTGTGTAAGGGGAGGGCAGGAGAGCAGCTGCTCCTGATGTCTCAGCACAGCCCAGGTGGTGAAGTGACCTGGATGCAGGGAGCCCTGGGGTGGGTGTGTGTGTAGAGGGGAGTGTGTGAAGGACTGTGTGTGTGTGTGTGTGTGTGTGTGTGTGTTGAGGGGAGTGTGTAAAGGACTGTGTGTGTGTGTGTGTGTGTGTGAAGGCAGCATGTGCCTGAGTGAGCGAGCGCGCTGTCTCTTTAAGAAAGCTCTCAGGGTCAGGAGCCTGAACTAGGCTTGTTCAGACACAAGCAGCTGCTGGCAGCTCCGGCCCCAGAGAGGCAGCAGCACACGCAGATTCCCCCTGTCCCGTCACCCCAGCTCAGTGGAAATCGGGTATCCGGGTGGGGGGGAGGGGGACACCCCCCCATCAATCAGCACCTCCCCCCGCAGAGCAGTCAGGAGGATGCTCCCCGTCGGGGGTGGACGGGGGCGACTCTGGGGGTGAACGGGGGGTGGGGGGCCAGGAACAGCAGCAGCTGCACACGTGGAGCAGGGCGGAGGAGGGGCCCCTCCGCTCCGGAGCAGTCACCTGGCTCTGACGGCTGGTCGTCCAACTTCCCCCTGCAGCTCGGCTCTCTCCCACTCCCCCACGCTGCTGATTATCTGCCTCCCGTGCCGCGTTCATCAGCCCAGCGAGCCTCTCGGCAGCAGGTCAGGCGGGAATCCAAACCCTGCGCCCGGCACCCCCTTGGGTGGGGCACCCGTACGGCCCCCCCTAAAGGCTGGTCCTGGGTGTGGAGCAGAATTGATCCCCTCCACTGCCCTCTATGGGGGTGAGTTTGGGGGAATTCAGTCCCCGATTTTTATTTTCTGTGTCCTCAGCACTTACTTGGGTTTGTTCTCTGCCTTTCCATCCCCAATTCTGAGATTTCTCCTCCCTTCTAGCAGGTGATGGGCTGGTGAGGGAGAGCGAGGAGCAGAATCCTCACCAGGAAGATGCTGAGCTCGCCGAAGCGCATGGGGAATTACCGCGAAGAGCCAAAGGGAGTGTGTCCCGCCCCGTGAGCAGGGAAAAGCTGGTGAAAGTTACCCCAGACCAGAGACAGAGCAGGGAAACCACTCAGAGGAGAGAGTGGATGAACCCATTAATTGTCAGGGAACTCACAGGGACCTCAAGGAAACTACATCCCAGGAGAAAATCCTCAGGGAAAAGAGAGAGACGACATGCAGTGAGTGTGGGAAAAGCTTCAATCGTACCTCAGCCCTTAGTAGGCATCAGCGAATACACAGAGGAGACAAACCCTATGAATTCTGTGAGTGCGGGAAAAGTTTCACTCAGAGATCAGCCCTTATCTCTCATCAGACAACGCATACGGGAGAGCGACCCTATGAATCTTGTGAGTGTGGGAAAAGCTTCTCTCGGAGCTCAAACCTTACTATGCATCAGAGGATCCACACAGGAGAGAGACCCTATGAATGCCGTGAGTGCGGGAAACGTTTCACTCACCTCTCCTCCCTTATCTCTCATCAGAGAGTCCACACGGGAGAGAGACCCTATGAATGCAGTGAGTGCGGGAAAACCTTCTCTCGGAACTCAACCCTTATTACACATTACAGAATCCACACAGGGCAGAGACCCTATGAATGCTGCGAGTGTGGGAAAAGCTTCACTCATAGCTCAGGCCTTTCTAAACATCAGAGAATCCGTAAAGGAGATAAACTTCATAAAAACCTTCTCTAGAGCTGTCAGAAGATTTTTTTTTTCTTGAATTCTTTTGACAGTTCCCAGATAGTGACTATTAAGGTATTTGCATCTTTTGCCCATTGTGGTCCCTCAGCTCCCACACATGAGTTGCCCAGTTAAAAGCAGGGCCCAGTGGTGCAATGGGTTAATGCCCAGTACTTACAGAGCAGTGCTGAGTGGAGTCATGGGGGGAGGGATAGCTCAGTGGTTTGAGCATTGGCCTCCTAAACCCAGGGTTGTGAGTTCAATCCTTGAGGAGGCCAGTTAGGGATCTGGGGCAAAAATTGGTCCTGCTAGTGAAGGCAGGAGGCTGGACTCGATGACCTTTCAAGGTCCCTTCCAGCTCTAGGAGATTGGTATATCTCCAATTATTACCTTAGTTTTGAAGCTCACCTGTCTTTGGGGTTATCCTGTGATCCTTTCTATCAACTCCATTGTCCTGCAAGTCATGGGAGTGGATGTCCTTTCTACCAGGAATGTCCGTCACCCCAGGTGAGGGAGATAGGGGGTGTCTTCAACCAGTTACATTGAGATAAAATCTACCTGGGCCTCATCACTATGGTTGCCATGGAGTTAGCTAGCTTGAGCTCACTTTCCTGATGTAAAAAGAGAACTATTCTTGCACTAAAGATATGGGCCATGGAAAGTAGGTGGAGTTATCTTGCACATTTCCTCCTGATCTGACCTAACCACCGTCACATTTCCTTGTCTAAACAAACCTGGAGATTCACATTTGTACTCCTCCTCCCAGTGCAAAGTTATTGTTCGAGTTGCCACATTCCTCTTTGAGGACAGATTTTCTCATTCCCAGTTGTTGTCACATTACCCTGGATTGTGCAGAACAGCAGTTATTTTGACTTTTTTTCTCATTTAAACTATATTTAAATATGATGAAGAGCTGGAGCAGTGTCAGGGAAATAAGTGCCATTTTAGGCTCTGTGACACTGGAAGGAGATGGGGAAGGATGGAATCTCTGAGTCACCCCATCACCCCAGAACTGTTACCTTGTGCCTGAGCCGTGCAGAGTTCACCCCTTCATATTCCTTCACTTCCCAACGTGTCCGGTGAGGTCATGTTCTTGGCTGTCACTTGGGAATGGTGCTTGTACGTCTTTGATCCTAAATCAGTCAGTCTAGCAGGAGGTGAAAGTGTCACAGACTTGGAAGGGGATTTCAAATGGATCCCAAGCACTGTTCAAATCCCCTTTTCCCTCTATTGGCAAAGCCACTTCTGGGAAGGTCAGCTGTTTTTTCCACCCATTATGAAGGTGCTAAAACTTCTGTAAATAACACTAATGAGACAGCTCTGGGTGAAGCAGGTTTCAGTGGATCATTGGAGAATTTCTCATACTGATTCTGAGACATCAGAAGTAACCTAGTCTGGAATTTCACTTTAAATTAAAATGAAAGTGTCTTCTACCTCTCTGTGATATGAGTTTTCCATCTTTCATGAAGGGTCCTTGGTCATATAACTGCATGTTAGTGGTGTTTGACAGATTGTAGCTCAGATTTATTGGGAAATTTCAGCCAAATGACCATCGTTCTTTACTTTAGGATTGTTTTTCCCCTATCCCTGCATGGTGACATGGAGAAAATTCAAATGCAGTTCAGTCAATAGGAGAGAATACTCCAAGCTGCTGGACATATTATCAGAGAAACAGTCTGGTTTTAAACCTCCAGTCTGAAAAGGTGAACAGCAGCAGACCCCAAACCATGTAACCGAAGGAAGTAAGTGCACATGGTCACAGGGTAGTTCGATTGTTTAAGTCAATATTGTCTCAGATGATCCAGGGATAGAATTCCACAGTAAGTGACTTGGAACTAGGCAAAATGCCCAGGTATTTGGTTCCCAAGGTATTTGTGACCCAGTCCCTACAGGAGGTTACTCCTGAAGAGATCTCCTAGCTAATCCCAAGATTTGGGAAATGCTGTCTGTGATGCGGTGTATCAACCTTGAACTGGCACTGCTAGGGTTAACTGCGCCATGTGGGCTGAAGAGGCCACACCCCCTCACCCTCTCTGGGCATGCGCCAACTGGAGACGGAGTATAAAAGGGAGCAGCTCAGCTCAGCCTGGGTGGCCTGAGGAGGAGAACAAACCTGTGTTGTGGGCTCCTGCCAGGAAGCTGCTGGACCCCCAGGCTGCACCATCCAGCCACCCTGAGGCCCCTGCAGACACCCAGTTGACCGCCAAGGATGCGACGCTGGATGCCGGGACATTACCGACTCTGGACGTAAGGGGGGGAAGTGACTCAGGGAACGGGACTGTTGCAGTGAGAGATCAACCCTGGACACAGGAGTATTGGTTCCTCAAGGCCCTGGGTCAGGACCTGGTGGAGTAGGGTGGTCCCAGGTCCCTCTTCCCCACACTGCGCCCACCACTGGATGGAGTCACCACCTGAAGACAAGCTGTCTTGACCCAGGGACAGATTTCTCCTCCCCCCTCCCCCCAAATCCCTGCCTTCTTCCGTACATGGCCACACACCCTGTGACAGGATGTATCAACTCCACGACCCTGTCCATAATGATGTAGATGTGGAGGAAACAGAAGTGGTGTTTTTGTTGAACTCACCATTTGTGAGTGATGGAACTGTGTGTAGGACGAAATCAGTGTTGTATGTGAGATGGCTGCATTTTTAATAGGAACCTCATCTCTGTTATTTTACAGAGATTCTGATCCAGGACTGTATCTAATCTAGGGGTGGGCAAACTACGGCCAGGGGGCCGCATCCGGCCCTTCAGACATTTTAATCCAGCCACTGGGGAGCAGGCTCTAGGGCTTGCCACATTCCAACACTCCAGCCGGGGAGCGGGTCAGGGGCTTGCCCCGCTCCGCATATGCTGTGGCTCCGTGCGGCTCCTGGGAGCACTGGCATGTCCCCCCTCCAGCTCCTACACATAAGGGCAGCCAGGGGGCTCCACACACTGCCCCCACCCCAAGCACCACCTCCACAGTTCACGTTGTCCGGGAACTGCATCCAATGGGAGCTGCCTGGCCATGCCTCCGTGTAGGAGCCAGAGCGGGGACATGCTGCTGCTTCCAGGAGCTGTTTGAGGTAAGCGACAACCGGAGACTGACCCCCTCCCTTGCCCCAGCCTCCCACTCTCCTAACCCCTCAGTCCCAGCCTGGAGCACCCTCCTCCATGCCACAACCTCTCATCCCTCACCCCACCCCAATCCCCTGTCCAAGCCCAGAGCCCTCTCCCCCACCCTGAACTCATTTCTGGCTCCACCCCAGAGCCCACTACCCCAGGCAGAGCCCTCACCCCCTCCCATACCCCAACCCCCAATTTTGTGAGCATTCATGGCCCCATACAATTTCCATACCCAGATGTGGCCCTCGGGCCAAAAAATGTGCCCACCCCGATCTAATCCCTAACCACAACTGTACTCAAGGGTTCACTGGTGGAAAGGGGGATTGAAGGAAAACTGCCATATGTGAGAAAATTCTTTAATTGTTGAGGATTTATTATTACCAATGAAAATGAAATTAAACACGAAGTTACTCTTTAACAGAGAAGAGACTTAATTGTGTGATCAACTGAATTATACTGAAGAAATAAAACTTGGCTTGTTTTTCTTTTTGTCAGTAATGTAGGAAATGGGGGCTAATCCTGAAAAGCTTCTTTGATGTAACTCACCCCCTTTGGCCTAAAAATGTCCGGAGGTAAAACCTCACTCCAAAGGTTGGGGTGGGGGAATGTGTGTGAGAAATAGAGTAGAGGAGAAAACTGACCCAGTATCGATTTGAATGATTTGTACTTCAAATGGAACTTCTTTTGATTAGCTTCAAAGTCAATTTCTACGTAGGTGTGTTAGCAAAAAGAAGGTGATCAGGGAAAGTGTGGGATCCGTATTGAAGGGGGCAGGCAACCTAGTGACAGATGATGGGGATAAAGCTGAAATACTCAATGCTTTTTTTGCCTCGGTCTTCACAGACACGGGCAGCATAGTACGGGGAGGAGGGGAGCAGCCATCAGTGGTGAAAGAACAAATTAAGGACTATTTAGAAAAGCTGGACATGACCAAGTCCTTGGTTCTGGATCTAATGCATCTGAGGGTCCGGAGGGAGTTGGCAGATGTGATTGCAGAGCCATTGATCATTCTCTTTGAAAACTCGTGGTGATTGGGGGAGGTCTCGGATGATTGGGAGAAGGCAAATCTAGTGCCTATATGTCTGCACTGCAATTTTAGTCGTGCAGCCCAAGCCCCATAAGCCTGGGTCAGCTGACCCTGGGTTTGAGACAGGTGCCCTGGGTGTTTTAATCACAGTGTAGACATAAGGTTAGGCTACATCTACAGTGCAATTAAACACTCACAGCTGGCCTATGTCACATTAATCAGGGTCATGCAGCTTGGGCTGTAAAGTTGCAGTGTCCGTGTCTGGGCTCAGGCTCAGTCCCCTGCTCTAGGAGCCCAGAAAGTTGGGAGGGAGTTTAGTAAATGGAAGTGGTGAAACCGCAGTGAATTACCCTGGACTCAATGGCATTTCTCCATTGGTCTGTCTGCTCTGGGGCAGGGACAGTAACACGTCCTGCTGCTTTTGTTATTTCATAGGGTGGTTTAGGATTTTCATTCTCACACACGGTGCACAAAGCAGGACTCAATCCTGGGTGCAAACTAAACCAGCTGCCCATGGATTCTGGCAGCCAGAATGAGCCATTTGGTGTGAGAGCCCAGACCTGCCCCTGTCCCAGAGGGAGGGGGGTCAGCTGTGACAGGCTGGACCACTGACCTATCAGCTCTTAACTCCCAAACTTTCATCAACTCTATTATCAGTGCCTGTGAGCGTAATTTAAACCATACTGGACTGGACCAAAGGTCCATCTAGCTCTCTGTTTTGTCCTCTGACAGTAGCCAATACCAGGTGCTCCAAGAGTTAAACAACAGGGCACTACTGGGAGTTGAACCCAGGATCTCCTGTTTACAAAACAAGTGCTTTAGCCAGCTATGCCATGGTGCCTGCCTGTGGCTAAGGGACACTCTCTGCCCACACATGATTCCGTGCCATCCCCAGCAGGGACTGACAAGCTTTCCATGTGTTTGGATTCTGCAAAGCAGAGAAGCAGGTGAGGTTTTCCTTGCAAGGTGTGTGTGTGTGTGTGTGTGTGTGTGTGTGTGTGTGTGTGTGTGTGTGTGTGTGTGTGTGTGTGTGTGTGTGTGTGTGTGTGTGTGTGTGTGTGTGTGTGTGTGTGTGGGGCCAGGTCTGCACTACAAAGTTATTTCAGCAGAATTATATTGCTCAGTTGTGTGAAAAACACACAACGCTCCCTCGGTCGACACTCTTCTCTGTCCCAACCCACAGCCCCTCCTATTCCCAGTGCCCCTCAATCCCAACCTCGACTGGAGGCCTAGAGCTTTTTGCAGCAAACTTCAAGTGACAAATTGTCAGTGTAAATGCTGCTGTTCATTATATCACCATAAGTGGCCGCCTCCAGTAGCCCACCATACCTGCCGTGAACTCGCCTGCCCTGCATTCCTGCTACAGAGGCTGGGCCCCTCCCCTTTCATAGCTCCAGAAAGTTCTGACAGCTGAGCTGCTGTGTGCACTGGGATTAGGTTGATAGAACTACATTGCTCGGGGGGGGGGGGGGGGGTTACATTTTTTACACCTCTAAGTAATGTAGTTACACCAACCTAATTTTGTAGCGTAGACCTGTCTAAATAATCACTCACACACCTTGGGAGTAAACCTTCCCCTGCTCCTCTGCTTTACAGAATCCAAACACAAGCAAAGCTTGTCAGGGCCCAGTGGGGATTGGCAGAGAGTCAGGTGTGGGCAGACAGGATGCTTTAAGTAACAGCAGGCATCATGGCTTAGATAATTAAACTCCCCTGTTTTGTGAACAGGAGATTCTGGGTTCAACTCCGAGTGATGCTTTGATGAGTGGGTTTTGGGTACCTGGTGTTGGCTACTGTCAGAAGACAAGATTCAGAGCTAGATGGATCTTTGGTCTAGCCCAGAGTGTTTTTTCTTATGGTTTAAATTACACTCGCAGGCACTGATAATAGAGTTACTGAAAGTTTGGGTGTTAAGAGCTGGTAGGTCAGTGGTCCAGTCCCCTCAATGCGGTTTTACCATTTCCACTCGCTAAACTCCCTCCCACCCTTCTGGGCTCCTGGAGCAGGGGACTGAGCCTGAGCCCAGACACGGACACTGCAACTTTACTCCAGACTAAGCCGCATGGCCCTGATTAATCTGACACGGGCCAGATGAGGGTGTTTCATTGCACTGGAGACTCCCAAGGACTATCCCAGGAACCGTGTACAATGCAGGCTTCACCGAGATAGCACAGAGACAATGGACACTGCTTGACTCACATCGTAGCAAAGGAGCTTCCTAGCAAGTTGGAGGAAACTATGAAAGAGGGGAAGAGACATCATGAGTTGGCCTCTCTCCGCCACAATTCAGTAGCTGGAAACACACCTGGAGGTCAAAGACTGAACTGAACTGATTCAGAAATCAGAACAGAATAATAACAATAATACTTTCAAACCAAAGTCCCCAACCAGACTAGTATTGGTTTTTCAGCAGAAAATTTTCAGTTTGGGGAATTTTGTTTTCTCAGTCAGACCTTGCCAAGGGAAGCAGGGAGAAAATGTTGGAGTTGCCTCCTTCAGAACAGCTTGGCCTAGACACAAGCTCTGGTTCACTGCTCTGGTCTTGCTCGGGTTGAGGGTATTTTAATAATTTGGGCAGGTCCCAGGGTGTTTGGGGGTGATGATGAGGATGTTACCTTTTGAGATAAAAACTAAGAAATACAACACTAGAGAATTTTTTTTAAGAAATCTGGGATTTAGACATTTTTTTTAAAGCAGGGGGGGAGTTCTGAGTTTCTGAGAAGGTTTTTGTTTGCAAGAAGCAACATTGTTTGATCTGTCATTGTACCAAAGGGGGAGATGATTGTCTACAAAGGAGGGGTGATGACTAAATGCATCTGATGAGGATGGGATTCGAACCCATGCATGCAGAACACAATGGATTAGCAGTCCACCACCTTAACCACTCGGCCACCTCATCTGAGCTAGCAAAAAAGAGACAGGAGGAGAAATCTTAGGCCAGCAGAGCTAGGGACAATAAGGAGTTTTTAAATACTAAGCGGAAGCAGAGGCTGAATGAGCTCCCCCCTCACATCTAGTGAGGAGCTGGGGGAAAGACTTCAGGAACAGACCATGTTTGCACAGACACACCTACTCTGCCTAGCTATGCAGCATGATGGAGCCACTTTCCCAAAATGACCAGTTTTGGCTGGTGGCGGGTTACAAATCACTTTAGGATTGAATGGAATGAAATGTTATTATCCTTCCTGCATGAGTGAAGGGCAGCAGAACATACCTAGTCGGTCCTGATGGAGGGGTAGGTGGGTGGGTGAGGAATTGCTTTTATTGGACTTTATAGAAGTGATTGAGAACATCACCCTAAACCAGTGGTCCCCAAACATTTCACACTGTGCCCTCTTAGCCATGGCTGTGGCCCCTCGGAAGCCGCAGTCAAGAACCAAGGTTGGGAGTGGAGCTGTTGCTTGCTGGGGAGAGGGGTGCAGACAGGGGTAAGGGGGGTCGAGGCCGAGCTGGGAGCCAGAGGCCCAGGCTGAGGGTGGGGTTGGGGAAGAGCTGGGGCAGAGTGCTGCTCCCTCCATGGGGGCTGGCTCAGGCCCTGAAGTGCCCCCATGAATGTTCCTCTGTGTCCCCCTAGGAGTCATGCCCCACATTTTGGGAACCACTGAACCCTACTCGCTAAGCAGGGGCTAGTGATGCCAAAGCCCAGGGAAAGGGAGAACAAGCGCAGGGCCCCTAGCACTGGAGCCATGTGAGGGGCTGCAGGAGCGGGGCAATGGCTGGTGGCCAAGGGAGTTAAGGGCAAAGGGGGCACAGGAGGGGGCAGGAGTTGGGGTGAAGGAGGCGCAAGGGTTGGGAGTGCAGGAGCTAGTGGTAAAGGGGGAGTGGGGATCGTCCAGGGGCAATGGGGAAGTGCCAAAGTACAAGCTTTGCCCAGGGCACCATTTTCCCTAATGCTGGTCTGAGCAAACAATTGGAACTGACCCTTCAGTGAGACCAGAACCATCATGTAGAAAAGCCCCTTTGTTAAGTGGTGGTGGCTGAGGGCTTAGGGAGATGGGTTAGAAAACAACGGGCGTCTTTCTGTAGCAGTTTGATTCTTGCCTGCTAGATAAGGCTGGCGTGTGGTGTCTCCATGGCTGTACTTTCAGTGTCTGATCATCCACAGTGCCACTGGGAGCCAAGTCTAGACATATTCAGAGGCTCTATGCCAGGGTTTCTCAAACTTCCTTTCACTGTAACCCCCTTCTGCCAAAAAAAACCTTACTACATGGCCCTGGAAAGAGGGACCAAGCCCCTCCACACTGAGCAGAGGCAGAGGAGACAAAGCCTGAGCCCTGCCCCAGTTAGGGGAGGGCAAAACCAGAGCTTGAGGGATTCAGCCTTGGGTGGTGGGGCTCAGACTTTTGGTTTCAGCCCCAGGCACCAACAAGTCTAACGCCAGCCCTGGCGACCCCATTAAAACAGGGTTATGACCCACTTTGGGGTCCTGACACACAGTTTGAGAACCACTGCTCTATGCTGATGGGAGAGAGTTTTCCTGGGGGTGTAGTTAATCCACTTCCCAAGAGGTGGCAGCTATGTCAGTGGGAGAAGCTATATCGGTGGGTGCGCAAGCTGTGGTGTTTACCACATTTAAGAAGTTTAATCAAACCCCATTTTTAAAACCACCTGTGGTCTGGGAATGGCAAAGGACCTCGATGAAGCAGGGTTTGTCCTTCAAAGTCCTGGACATCACGATTCCATACTCCTGGTGTCATGGGGGTATATCTCAGTGTTACAATGCTTGACTGTGGTTAATGTAGTCCTCAGTTCAAACCCCCGTGTTCTCTTATAACCCTCTTTCTTTTTTTTTAAAAAAGTTAAACATTTTCATTTCCATTCTCCATTATGTTCAGGGGCTCCTCTATACAGGAGTGCTTGATATCAATGTAAATACTCAACATTTCCCTGTCCAAATGCATAAAAACCTAGCAAAGCTGTCCATCAGCTGAAATCAGTTCCAATCCTCTAAGTGTCTAGTTTATGTTTTCATCAGTTAAACAAAGGTATCATACGAATGTACATTTGCAGATCCCTCTTCTTCAGGAGCTATGTTATGCAGAAGAACAAGAACCACATCCAGTTGCAGTTCAGGAATCTGATGACCAAAGAGCCACGAAGTGTTCTGAGGGCTGGAGAAAAATGCCTTCTAGTGAGCTATTGAACGATCTCAACCTGTTTAGCTTATCAAAAGAAGATTGAAAGGTGACTTCATTGAAGTGTTGAAGGGCCTTAATGGAGAGAAAAGATGGGGTATGAAAGGGCTCTTTAATCGAGCAGAGAAAGGCATAACAAGACCCAATGGCTGGAAGGTGAAAAGAGACAAATTCATATTACAACTAAAGCACAAATATTCAACAGCGAGGATGATTCACCACAGGAACAATCTCCCAAGGAAAGTGGTGGATTCGCCATGTCCTGATGTCATTTCATAAAGACTAGCTACCTTTCTGGAATGTGTTTGCCCCAAAAGTAGCTATTGTGTCATACAGGAGGCCTGTGATATGCAGGGCATCAGGTTAGATGCTCTAATGGTCTCTTCTGGCCATAAAGTCGACTAATTTCTGAAAAACTGAGTGTAGCATTGGGAGCAGCATCTGATGTTTTCCTGTCTAGCCGGCTTGCTTCCTAGAACGAACGCTCCTTGAGTGGGGTGATCCACAGGGAGTAACTCAAACCTCCAAAGTGCCTGGCCAGGGGCAGGACATTAGCACAGCAAGGGAGGGGTCTGGCAGTGACATCACAAAGACTTTTTGCAGGACCTCAGACTATTGGTCAAAGGTGGTGGGGAGGTGGTGACCTCACAGAGAGATGCTGACATCAGCCAGGCAGGACAGAGGCGAGGGGCCAGGGAAACCTCAGAGAGCCCTGTGGCTTTGCTTCAGCAAGTCTCCTTTTCCAGGTCTCTCTTTGAGGACTGAGAGAGTATTCGGGTTCACGGACGTGAGTGCCAGGAGGAACCTTTTTCGAGTTTTCTCCTTCCCTTTTCCTGATTTTACTAGAAAACAGCCATCCCTGTTTAGAAGGTTGAAGCCTCGAGGTTTGAAACCTGTTCAGTCTGATCCATCTGGTGACAGTTGAATTCTAGGCATGGAAAACACGAGCTTAAGGAGGCAGAATTTTATTCCGCACCTGGGATTTTGTCCCATAGAATCAGTGGGGACATTAGGGTTTGTCCTTTTTGTTTCACCTTTTCCTCCATCCCTCCCTCCCTCCTTTCTCTTTGTCTCTTGCTTCTTTTGTCCTTTCACCTGTTCCCCTCCCAACACCAGGAGCAGTGTGTGTGTGTGTGTGTGTGTGTATGTGTGTGTTGCGGGGGAGTGCTCTGCAGCTCCCACTGTGGGAGGTCCACCCAAAAATGTGGGGCTGAAATAGTGCTCGAGCAGTGATCCCCACCAGTGACCTGGTCCATCCTTTGGGCTCTCTGGTGAGAACCCTCAGCCTCCCGTCCTGTCTCTACCCTGATTGGCTGAGCAGGGGGTTATTGACACGGAGGAGATTCAGGTCCTTGTTGTTCTCTTTTAAAACCAAGGAAATAAGTCAGAACCAGCTAGGACACCGCAGCTGCACGACCACTCTTGCAGGTATCGTTGCCGCCTCTGCTTGAGTGTAACGTGCTCAGACAGCATGGGCGTGCAGCTGCGGTGTCCTAGCTGTAGACTGTGTTGTCGATCCAAAGAGTGTTTAGACAGACATGTCGACTGTGCGTCAAAAAACCAAGTTGAATGCCTGTCTAAAACTTTATGTGATAAGTGTCAGTCTTACGTGAACAAGCGGCATAAGTGTAAAGGGAGACGATGTAAGCAGTGTCAGGGTTCGATCGTTGGTGATGTAGACAGTCACTTTTGCTTTATGGATAGCCTTAGAAAGCCTGAATCCTCAGAAAAGTATGTCTTTTATGATTTCGAATGCATGCAGGAGACTGGGGTGCACACTCCCAATTACATTTTTGCTACGTCCTTAAAGCCCGAAAAATCCTGGGAATTTAAGGGCAATGAGTGTCTGTCTGTCTTTGTTAAGACCTTCATCGGCAAAGAGTTTCGGGACTACACGTTCCTAGCGCACAATTCCAAAGGTTATGATGCGTATTTCATCGTTAGGCAGTTACTGAAGGAAAAGATGTGCATAGAACTAATTACTCAGGGTAGTAAACTAATGTGCGTGGAAGTGAAGGCCCTGGGGATTCATTTTATAGTTTTATAGACTCTTTAAACTTCTTGCCCATGAAGCTTAGCAAGCTACCGCAGGCAATGGGGTTTGAAGGGTGCAAAGGGTATTTTCCCCATTTTTTTTACACTTTAGAAAATCAAAATTATGTGGGGCCTATGCCCGGTGTGGCACACTATGGTGTAGAAAGCATGATGCCCGGAGAAAAAGCAGAGTTTCTCGACTGGTATCAGGACCACAGTTCTGAGGTGTTTGACTTGCAGAAAGAGCTCGCGTATTACTGTCAGCAGGATGTCAAAATTTTGAGACAGGCTTGTATCCTATACAGAGGAGAGATTATGAAAATGACGGAGAAGGGAAATGTAGTAGAGAGAGAACCTGGTAAATTCACCGAGATAAAACTGTGCATAGATCCATTCCAGTACATAACACTGGCATCCGTTTGCATGGCTATGTACAGGTTTATGTTTTTGGAGCCTAACACGGTAGCTCTTCTCCCTCCAGACAACTATCACAGGCAGAAAAAGAGATATTCGACCCCATCTATTCAGTGGCTGTTGTATACCTCCCACAAAGAAAATATACAGATACGGCATGCTTTACAGGGTGGGGAACTACAGGTAGGCCCCTACTTTTTAGACGGTTATGCCGATGTTGATGGGGTACGCACAGCCTTTGAGTTTAATGGATGTTTTTTCCACGGCTGTGTCACCTGTTATTGTGAAAAAGCACAAAATCCTATGACGGGGACATCTTTTGGGTTTCTTTATTACAAGACGCAGCTCAAGGCTGACTATCTGAAACGATTTGGTTTTGTAGTGAGGACTCTTTGGGAGCACGAGTGGGAGGTAATGAAAGAAACAGACAGGGAGTTGGCAGACTTTTTAAACCGAGCCCAGTTACCCCAACCTCTTGTGCCTAGGGAAAAAAGAGTCGCACGATTAACCTAAACACAAAGTACATGGTTCTGTTCAAAAACCCCAGGGACAAATTACAAATCACCACACTCGCTCGGCAAATGTACCCCGGCAAAGCTCAATTCTTTCTAGAAGCTTTTGAGGATGCTACCAAAAGACCTTATGGCTACCTGGTGGTGGATTTAAATGCTTCCACACCAGAAGCTTATAGACTAAGAACCGGTCTTTTCCCTCCAGACTGGCCGGTGGTTTATACTTTAAAAAAAACAGCAGCTGGGTATAAAAAGAGATGACTTATCGGCAGGCCCCTTTTTAACAGCTGGGGCTGCTGACTGAAAACATGTCTAGCTGCGTGAAGAGAAACCTGGGCCTTTTAAAATTACTTAGCAAATCGTCCCCGCAGCAAAGGAGGGCTATACTGTGTTCAGCCTCTGACGATCTAGTAGCGGCCATTTCAGAAATAGCGCTCAATACCTTAAAAGGAAACGTACCTTTGACACAGAATCAAGTGCGTGTGTTAAAAAAGAAACGCACGCTTATAAAAACTTTGTGTAATAAGAGCGTTTCGCTTAAAAGAAAAAAGCTTCTGGTAAAGCAGTCTGGGGGGTTTATCGGGCCTCTGTTAAGTTTTGCTATCCCTCTGATAACAGGGCTTTTAACTAATCGATAATGGAGTATGCAGAAAAAATGTACCTGGTGCCCAGCCACCAGTTGGAGCAATTAAGGGCTCCCCCTCCGGCAGAGGAAAATATCAGAACAACAGCGACTCGCTTACTGGACGCTGAAATGAAGTCTGTTCTTCAAAGAACTGACCTGGCCGAATACGAAAAGGCTAAACTTTACAGCGCCATGCTTCAAAGGTACCTAACGTACGTGAAGCAAAGCGATGTGGATAAAGGGAAAATAAGTCTGTTTCTACCGGAACAGGAACAAAGCGTAACTGCCAAACCCCCAGAAACACCAAAGAACTCAGACTCTGTTGCTCAGGAGGTGCTGGATAACGTGAATAAGCGTTTAAAAAAAAATGCAATAGTATTGCTAAATAAACTGGGCCAGGATAAAAATCTCTCTTCATGGGACGATAAAGGGTCTTTTGTGCACAAAGGCTCTGTGGTTAATGGTTCTAACATGCTTGACTTAGTCAGGGCCGTCACCCAAACGCGCTCTGTACCTAGCAAACGTGTACCTAAAGGATGGGACGTGTTTATGAATGCCATGGCGGAACTGAACGTACCCTCTTCCGTCATGGGCAATGCGGCCAACAGAGACCTTTTGGAACGCCTCAAGACCTCGACCGCTGACACCGGGGCGGATCAAGAATCCGTGACCCCTTTTTTGCCCTATAAAAAAAAAATTGGCTAAAAGAGCCCAGTGGCTCAGTGTGTAATGTTTTTTTTTCACATTCTAAAATTTTTAAAACTTGTAATGTTTTGCTTTAAATAAAACATTTCTATACTTTTTAAAAAAAAATCTGTGAATTTTTCTCAATTGGTCATTTAAAAAACAAAAAAAACCCCACCAAACATCAATTTCTTTAAACCCCACACTTGGGGTGTTTTATTGGGTAACACGGCTATAAAAATCATTACAAGATACACACGTCTGGGCTTGTTGAAACATGTTTTGAGCAAGGCTAGGCATGCCCAAGAATTTAAATTTACTCTTTACAAAATTCATTACCATCCGGTCATTTTGCACTAAGTCATTAGAATACAATTTTAAAAGCCGTTCAAAAGATAAACCCTTGCTACGATGATGTAAGAAAAACACGCAGTGATAGCCACAGGCGACGGAGCGGGGGTCTTGTAATTGTCTATTGTGAAACACCAGGTCTGTGGCATTTTTGTTTAAAAATTTCATAATGCTTTTAGGAAACAACACGCTGTTCGGGGGTTGCCCATATGAGTCAAAAAACTCTCCACGGTTACGCTCCGCCAGATACAGGGCGAGCCAGTGTTCACCCAGTTGGTTGTGCGGATGCGTGTTCACCACCAAACCTAGGGGTCTCTGAGACAGCTTGCCTCCAGGGAGCCAATCACAAGGGAACACATCTAAGAAATTCTTTTTCGTGTAAGGATCCGTTGATAAGACACGTGAGAGCTGCACGGTGTCCATGTTCACATGTAGTCAAACAGAACGTTTCTTCTCTGATTTATCTCTATGACATTGTCAAAAACCCCATACACGATCATATTAACGGTGACTGTCAAAGCCTTTCCAAAACGTATTTCTGCTCTCAGGTTCCCAGTTTTAATTAGGGAATAATGATCTGCACATTCCTGGTCGGGAGACAGGTCAAAGGCAAACAAGGTGTAACCCTGTGCAAACTCCTCCCGGTCAATTAACAAAGAACGATCTTTCATGTGTTTACCAGCTGTCTGTACCAGATTCATGTATTCTCTCACGCAGCGTCCTGCCTCGAAGTCCGGTTGCAGAGGCTTGGTCGGTACCTGTTCACCATCCACATACAAGGCCACAAAATTTATATCGTAATGTTTAAAATGAAAGGGATTTTTAGTGTAACTTCCGCTAAAGGCATCGTTATCCACAAACCCTAGGACGAGCATTTTGGGTAACTGTCCCAAAAACAGGTTCTCCTGGTTACTGACCCTGCTGCCCGCAGGGATGCTAAACACTTTCATTCCCACACGGTCCACGGGGTATTTAGCATTAGAGGCAAGCAGGGCCTCCGCGTGCCCCAGACGGACACCCGGGGCCACCCGTACTTTCTTCACAAAAAGGGACGCTGATACAATGCGCAGTTTAAAGCCTTCAGCCGCGCTGCCCATTAAACAGAAAGCGTCTTTACTGCGCGTCAGTTTAATTTTCACATCCACTCCGTTTAACAAAAGTTTTTCTTGAAAAAACAGGTCACTGTGTAGATGGCCCAGCAGCTCTACCGTTCTGCTTTCGGCCGTCAGCTTTGCACGCCTCACAAACCCTAGATTCCTTCCATCCAACTCTGTTTTTTCATGTTGTCCAGCAGTGTCTTTGTAAAACAGACCGGCAGAAATTTGCGTGGCGAGGGTGTCATCGCTGTAATTGAGCACTGATTCTATAAAGGCCCTGTAAGGATAACAATTGTTGCTTTGGCTTACAAGGCGGTCTCCCAGCGTAACATCCAACTGGCTGAAAATAGAGGCCACAGGGTAATTCACCAGGCCCACTTCGGCGTCCGCAGCAAGTTCAGTTCCGTCTCCTTTTACAATCTTGCAACACAGGTAAAGCAGCGTGTTGTTTAAATCCATATAATCTATGCCATTCCCTGCTATAAAAAAGTCAATGGGGGCAGACTCCGTAACGGCCGATAGAGGTGGCACCTCAATGTAAATGCTTTTTTCGATGCTGGTCTGCGTAGGGGCTATTTGAAACAAGTCTAGTTCGGATTTGGCGCACTCTTCAGACCCGCAGTGAACAAAAGCCATATCGATTAAAATATGTCTCTTTTAGCAGGCAGCGCGCGTCTCCTCTTTTTCCCAGGCTTCCTCTTGGACTTTTGTTTATGGCTGGCCCTGCGTGTCAAAGCCCTTCTTTTAAAGGGTTTCGGGGGACCTGTGCCTCGCGGGTATGACGTATTTCTCTTTCTCTTCCTCCTGTTAATGTACATCAGCCCCGCTCCTTCCTGTGAAGCTGTATTCCCCACCTTCTCCAGAACAGCCCGGGAGACATGACCTACCACGTCTTTAGCTATGTTTTGAGCGGCAGTTTTTACGTGGGGTTTAATAATCTCTAGCCCTGTCCTCAAAAGCGGTACAGCTTTTCGAAAGAGGCTACGAAATATTCCACCCACACCAGCCCCGTACATCACGGGGGCCCCATGATATCCAGGAAGGGCATATCCAGCCTGGGCTTTGTAATAGTTCCTGTAGATGGTGGGGTCACCATAACTTTTTACGATCGCCATAATAGTGTTTTGCTTTCTTTCTTTTTAGAAACCTCGCTCTCTCCGCGGTCACAAATGCAGCTTGACGATCACCTTGCCAAAGCGAAATGAAACGCCTCTGTTCTGATCTGTCTTTATTTCAATGGTAATGGTGTCGATGTGGTGTTTACTGACAGGGACGTAATGAGGTTTATCGTAGGTGATGGTAACAAACTCATTGTTCCTTCCTCGGACAGGGACGCAGCGTAACAGGGGAACAGAAAAGTCCCCCACAAACTGGTACTCTACGATATCCGTGTACAGATACAAGGAGTTAAAACCCCCTGTGATGTCTGCCGAGAAGGAAAATTTTTGGACGTTGCGTTTGGGGCCCAAACCCAGAATGTTAGCTAGCTCCCCGCCAGTAGAAAACCCGTACATAACATTGGTAGATTTAAGTCTCACTTTTCTGCCCACAGGGTCGTAGTTCATGACCACCTCAGGTGGTCCGGGGTGACGAGCCACGGCGCTGTTCATATGCTCCAGTAATTCAGGTATGGTCGAGTAATAACCTCGTCGTAGGATAAAATTCCACGTCGTATCTCCAAAGGTGATTTCAAAAGGGGTGTCTTCATTGATAGTATTCCAGCTGTGCGGGTATTGTATTTCCACTAACCCCACCTCCCAGGCACCAGGGAGATCCAAGGGCTTAATTAGCTGTATTGTAAAGTTCGAGATGGTGTTTTGGGGAAAAACTGCAGAGCTGGCATTGCTGGGCAAAGTGATGTAAAACCCGCCATCGCTCATTATTATTTATTTTTCTTCTCTCTGTCTTTGCAGGAGGAATTTTTTTTTTTCTGTTTCGTGTCTAAATGTCACAGAGCTGAGAAGCTTCCACCCAGCTGTTAAACTTATCAGGCCAACCCAACCATTTCACCAGTAGCTGTTTTTTTCTCCCTTTTCCTTTCTCCGCTAGAATTTTTTCAATCCTGTAAATCCTGTCTCGTTTGGGGTTTACTTTTTGTAATTCTTCAGGGTAAAAAGATCCAGTCACTACCTCACCCTCATAATCTTTTAATCGGTAGACAGGTCTTTGGCTCCTGGTTAAGGCTTCATCCACTATGAATATCTCATCGGTAAACATCTGTTCATAACCTTTTTCAAAAGCGCCTTTGGTTTTAGATAGTCTCACGTGGTCACCTTTTCTAAAAGGGGCAACAACCCGTTTTATTTTAAAACCATCTCCGTAAACCGTTTTCCATACCTTCAGAGAATTTGAAGGGTTAACATCAAGGGGTCTGGTACGTATAGTTCTGTGAAAGCTCTGGTTGTAACTCTTTATAAAGTCAGGTAAGACGTCAATGTAGCGAAAGGTGTTATGGGCTGTAAAATATCTCCACATCCTAGTTTTTAAAGTTCTGTTAAATCGCTCCACAACCCCTGCTTTGACTTCATTATTAGTAACAAAATGGTGAACCCCATGCCGCTTTAACAATCCACTTAAAGGTTTGTTTAAAAATTCTTTCCCCCGATCGGTTTGTAATTTTTGAGGCACGCGACCTTCGCTGAAAATAGCTTTAAAGGCCTTGGATACTTCACCACCCGTCTTGTCTTTTAGGCCTAATGCCCAGGCATATTTGGATAGAATGTCTATCACTGTTAAGATATACTTAAAACCGCTGTTGTGTTTGGAGAACCGGTGCATATCCACCAAATCTGCCTGCCACTGCGCATCCACATCTGAAACAATGGTCTTGTTTCTTTTAAAATGTATTCGAGCCGGTTTGTGTAAAGTGTAAGCATCCTGGTCTGAAAGCCAAGCTGTTACTTGTCTTCTATTTAAAGTTTTACTATGCTTTCTAGCCTCTCGAAAAAGAGGGTTCACTCCGCCAAAGCTCCCAACTTCCCTGGGATTGTAATATATTTTCTTTAAAAGAGCCGTCGGCGTAGACATGACTGCTACTGGTACCGTCTTTTACTACCACAAGTATGGAAATGGACACGCTCATATTGACACATTTAAATAAATTTTATTAATTGCCTGGTTTAACATAATCTTTTTTTTTTTTTGTTTGTTTTGTTTTTACAGACGGCTGTAAAATGGACGCCATCACCCCCTGGTAAGTCTGAGCTGGTTCATTCTTCCATTTTGTTTTTACAGACGGCTGTAAAATGGACGCCATCACCCCCTGGTAAGTCTGAGCTGGTTGATTCTTCCATTTTGTTTTTACAGACGGCTGTAAAATGGACGCCATCACCCCTGGTAAGTCTGAGCTGGTTCATTCTTCCATTTTGTTTTTACAGACGCCTGTAAAATCGCCACCATCACCCCCCCTGGTAAGTCTAAGCTGGTTCATTCTTTTACTACCACAAGTATGAAAAATGGACACGCACGCTCATATTGACACATTTAAATAAAAATTTTATTAATTGCCTGGTTTAACATAATCTTTTTGTTTTGTTTTGTTTTTACAGACGGCTGTAAAATGGACGCCATCACCCCCTGGTAAGTCTGAGCTGGTTCATTCTTCCATTTTGTCCTTTTTTTTTTTTTTTTTTTGGCTTAAAATCTGTGAAAAGGACATGAGCAAAAACAGCTGATGTTCGATCTATTTACTCCCACCGGGTTACTGATACGCAAGTTCTTTAAGGCGTCTAGAAAGGCATCGTCGAGCTGTTGAGAGATTTTCAGAAAAAGAAACAGTATAAGTACACCAACTGCTTGGTTGTTTTTGTTTTTTTTTAAATTTACACAAACCCCATTCCTAGCCTCATTACCCCCTCTTCTACCGTCGTTTCTTAATCATTCATTTACCTGAGCGCCGTCTTTTCCGTTTGCCTTGTCCACCGGTGACTCCTCCGAGCGGCGATCAGGCTCTGAGGGGGTGGACAAAGAGAGGCCATCAGGCTCCTCGGGGTGCCTCACGAAGGTGTCGGGTTTGGGTTCCGACGTATCCATCAACGGCTGGGCCAAAGGGCTCCCCTCGGTCACTCCCTCCTCCTCCTCAGAACTGTTGCTGACGTAGCGCCTGCGCCACATAAGTATGGTGCTTGGGTCTAAAACAAAGTCCGAAGTTCTGCCGGGGGTGGTGAAGGAGTCCATGTTTCCTCTCGGCAGCCTTTCCACGCTTTTCTAAAACACGTGTGCTTGGTAAGAAATGGCCTCCTCTGTCCGGCGCTGGGACTTATGGGGTAATGGTGCTGCACTCGGATTGGCGGAGGGCCTTGGGAGGAGCTCTTAGAGGGGTCACCCCGATTGGTCAAAATCTCCTCTCGGGGTGGTCCTGTCGGGACAAAACGCCTCCTGATTGGTAGAGGGGGGTGGGAGGAGTTCTTAGAGGGGTCACACGACCCACTTCCGGGCCGCTCACCCCAACCCAGAAGTCACCCTCATTGGGCAAAATCTCCTCTCGGGGTGGTCCTTCCGGGACGAAACCCCTCCTGATTGGTAGAGGGGGGTGGGAGGAGTTCTTAGAGGGGTCACATGACCCACCTCGCTTCCGGTCATGTGGCCACCCCCGGAAGTCACCCTGATTGGGCAAATCTCTTCTCGGGGTGGTCCTTCCGGGACGAAACCCCTCCTGATTGGTAGAGGGGGGTGGGAGGAGTTCGTAGAGGGGTCACATGACCCACCTCACTTCCGGTCATGTGGCCATCTTGACCCCGGAAGTAATACCCCCATAGGGTGGGACTTCCGGTGACAGGTGGGAGGGACTACAGGGGTCAAGGGGCGGGGTTAGGGGCGGGGTTAGGGTTTGATTGATGGTAGGGCCCTTATACTACTTACCTCCACTTATCCCCTCGCTTCATTTCAGGGCCCCCATTCTCTCCACCACTGTAGAGACTGTGTGCGCCCCTATTTGCCTCTTCTCCCCCAGTCCTCCCTCCTTCCCAAGTCAAGCTCTCCCAGTCCCCTTACCTGCCAGGGGTTCCCTGGGTCCCATTTTCTCCTCCCCCACTTCCACCTTACGGCCTGTACTAAGGGCTCAGAGAGGCTCTGAGAAAGTTGCATACCAACGAACTGGCAGAGCATTAGGGGTAGAAATAGGGGCTACTCGAAACGGGGGAGAGGGTGGAGAAAAGTAGAAAATGTGGAAAGTGGAGAGAACTTGCAGAATTAATATCCCTGAGCCTATTACTTTAAACTAGAACGAGGGAGCACAAAAGAGAGGGACACTGCATAAAAAGGTGGACTTAGAAGTTCAAGCAATTAGAGGTTCAATTAAGCAACTGTTTAAATAAAAAGTGTTGTATTTTTACACTGCATTTTCTTCTCTCATGCTATTAGAAAACTCACTGAAAAATACCCACATCCTCCCACAATACAGAAGCAATAATATTAGTTACAATCACTACATCCCTTCTCTAAATATACACATCAGAAACAGAAGTTAAACACCAACTTCAAACAATGTTTTTAATGTAGTTTATACAGACTAACCACTCAGTCTGTGTTCTTTCCCTTCTACCCCCCAGAGGGAAGAAAGAAAAATCATCAATAACAGACAACAACTGCATCAAAGCAATACTGCTTACTTGCTTTACAGTCAGGAAAAAGCACTTTAACTCATCCTCGTAGTTAGGGAGACCAAGCACTTTGTGTTAAAACAACCTCCCACGGCTATAGTCTAACGCAGGGGTCCCCAACCTTTTCAGGACCAGGGACCGGTCATGCCTGCGGAGGGAGCGCTCGTCCCGCGGCTCAGCTGGACCGCCCACAGGCGTGCCTGCGGGAGGTCCACTGGCTCTGGTTGAGCTGCCGCAGGCATGACTGCGGACGGTTCGCTGGTCGCGCGGCTCAGCTGGACCGCCCGCAGGCACGCCTGCGGCAGCTCAACCCGAGCCGTTGGACCTCCCGCAGGCGTGCCTGCGGGCGCTCCAGCTGAGCCGCGCGACCAGCGAACCGTCCACAGTCATGCCTGCGGGAGGTCCACCGGAGCCCCGGGAGCAGCGGACCTCCCGCAGGCATGACTGCGGTGGGAGCGCTCGTCCCGCGGCTCGGGTAGACCTCCCGCAGGCACGCCTGCGGGAGGTCCACTGGGTCGGTTCGCGGCCCGGTTTGTAAGAGGCCGCGGCCCGGTACCGGGCCGCGGACCGGGGGTTGGGGACCCCTGGTCTAACGTCTAGAGTGCCTATATTTAGTGGTTACAGTGTGTAATTTAATATATCAAATCTCCCTATGATCACAGAGACAGCGAGACTGACAAACAGCACACTGTATGCATGTCTCATTGTGGCACCTAACATATGAAGAAACTTTTTAAAATGCCCAAGTTAGCCTCTGTTACAAATAAACGTCTTCCCGAATTTCACCAATCACTTCTTCTAACTAACAGAGGAACACCCCTTCAGCCAGTCAGATATTTCTTCCATAGCTCGCTCTCATAGAGGCAGGACTAACAAACTGGAACTGGCTCCGTAGGAATGACACATCGGAACAGTTACACACAAGCAGGAGGCATTGCAAGAGCCCAAGGTGCCGACGTGCTTCAGAAGAGATGTACACAGTAAGCAATCCGCTCTTAAAGCCATGATGTCTGTTCCCCAGAGATCCCCGTTAGGCCTGCTCTACACTACGCGTTTATACCAAATTTAGCAGTGTTAAACCGAATTAACCCTGCACCCTTCCACACACTGAAGCCCTTTACCCCCAATTGGGGCTATTGCAGATTACGTATTCCTTACGCCACCTGATCTTAAACCGGCAGCCCAGCTCCCAATGGGGTCCAATCCCCAAACAGATCCCTTTTACCCTGTAGAAGCTGTAAAATCCTGTGACCGGGGCAGCTGCCTAGCAGCCTGGGCAGCTGCCTGCCAGCGTGAGAGTGTGTAAGGCACTAATCCAGATAGTGGCGGCTGGGTGGCAAGGGGGTGAAAAGCCAGCCGAGTGATGCAGCGGAAGCATGCTGGGCCCATAACCCAGCAGTCAGTGGATCAAAGCCATCCTCTGCTACGTGTGTGCTCATTTCTTTTCCCTCTGGGCCTTCAAGCCAGGCAGTGACCAGCAGAGCACCAAGAGCCTAGGCCATGAGGCAAGAGGTGGCTGAGGCGAAGCGGCCTGCCAGGGAGCTCCCCGGCACCTCTGGCTGCCTGGGCTGAAGGCAAGAGGCAGGCCTGGGCGTGGTGAGGGCCTCCTGTCCTGGAATGAGGCTGCAGTGCTTCCTGGTCCCCTTTTCCCACCCACACCGGCAGGCGGCTGCTGTGGGAGAACACGAGGGAGGCTCTGGGGGCGCTAGGCAGCGCTGTGTGTGTGGCTGCCAGGGGAAAGAGCCGAGGCTCCCGACTCGACCTGCCATTGACTCGCATGACTCTGCGCGCCATCAGCCGGGGCGGGCCAGGCCGCGGACGTGACTCAGGCTTGGGCCGCATGGCCGCGCTTTCCTGACGAGGCATGAGACAGGCCAAGAGCTTTGCACAGCATACAGGGAAGTGGGAGGGAGGCATCTTTGATCTGGTGTGTCTCCTCCGCTTCTCCCTTGCTGCTTGGGTGGAGGCAGGAAGGGAGCAAAATGTTCCCGGCTGAAGGTTTTGCGCTCGGCCTTGAGGATTAAGCCTGAGCCTCCGGCACGGCTGCTGGCAGATGGGTTTCTGAATGGCATCCAGCCTGCTCTTCGGGCCACCAGCTGAAAGCACTGAGGCCAAGAGGGATGGTTTTGAGGCGGCAAAAGGGGGCCTTCGAGGCTCCCAGCAGGTCTTGTGGAGCAAGAGAGTACCACAAGCTTATTGCTAATCCCTAGGGGGGGCTCAAACCACCATCCTTTTGGTTAACAGCCAAAAGCACTAATCCAATGCACCACAGAGACACATATGGATAAGGCTGTCTTGAGTGCAAAAGTCGTTGGCGGCTTGCACAGCGCCAAGAGTTTAACCTGTGAGGCAGGAGGCAGCTGATGCCTGCAGCAGAGCTCCCAGAAGTTATTAAGGGACAGAGACTCCTCAATGCCCTTAGTAACAAGGGTTTGGGGTTCACAGAGGCCAGTAAGGGGGTCACTATGTTGGCCCTATATCCCTGGGTGTCAGGTCGCTGTGCCACTTTGATCTAGAGCTCTGATCCCACCAACCAATCAGCAGCCCACAGCCTCCCCCTGGGTCTGCCCCACCTGGTTCCTCCTTACAGGCCGACCTTACCCCCCTTCCAGCCCCGGATTCGCCCCCTAATCATCCTACTGCCACTTAGAGCCACAGCCGTGGAGGTGCTGAAGGAGGAAGGGGTGACTCTAGGGTGGGGTTCTTCTCTAAAGATGGCTGGCAGAAAGGTGGTGCTCAGCTCTGTCAGCGACCTACCCAGTTGCCTCGCTGACAGGGGATGCAGACATTTCTGTAAGGTGCATTAAGGGACCATTTGGCTTTGAAGCAAATGCGAGGAATGTGCATTTATGAGAGGGAATTTCCATCTCTTCATTAGTTGTGCATCAGGTGTTACCAGATTTGCTCCTTACTTTGGGGTATGCTCATTTATTCGGGTTACTTTTCTGGAGAAGGGGATTCTGTAATTCTGTCAATGTGCTGCTTGTGTCACTTTGTGTGTTCATATGGAGCTCTACTCCTCCCTTCTACAAGTCCCCCCCCCCCAATGGAGCTATCCTGCAGGACCTAGGTTCCCTAGGGCTGGGTTTCTCCAGCCCAAGAACCGGATGAACACACCCACACACCCACACACACATTAACAGAGCAAGTCTGAGCGGACCGGGTCAGTCAGCACTGTCAAGCTGACCCCTTATATGTCCCTGGACTCACTGGGCTGGATGAAGCAGCACTTTCAAGCTGACTCTCCTTACATGCCCCTGGGCTCCATGGACTGGGTCAAGCAGCACTTTCAAGCTGTTACCCTTATGGGCCCCAGATTCAGCACGTCCCTATCCCCACTCTCACATCACCATTGTACTGGCAGTAACTTACTTGATGAGCAAACCCCACAGTATTCTGGGCACTGCAGGGATCTTTAGCTTAGGTAAAAGAAGCGTTGCTGCAGAGTGAATGGGGGAAAGCTAAAAACACAAAAGGGTAAGGTTCAGCAAGAGAGAGAGAAGCAACCAGCTTAACCATACAAGTTATTTATTGAATACTGGTGATAACTACACAAGGAGGCTAAACCAACATAACATACATTATTAAAGGATAATACCTAAGGTAGACAGGAAAAATGAAAAGAGAGAGAGAAAGGGGATCTCACCACTCCCTGAAGCCTGAACTGGTCGGGGTTCCCAGATGATGCTGGTAGTTGAGGGTCCTGAGGGCAGGAGGCAGGCAGAGTCCCCAGCACAATCAGTCAGGAGAGTATGGGCTTGCTGGCTGTACCTTGAACTCACCCACCGTATACCCCGCATTGGGGACATGACAGACTGTGTATATGTATATGCCGTCCAATACCAAAACGCTAACATCCCCCTACAACCTGTATGTTACCCCCAATGACTCAATAACTGACGCCTCAAACACTTTGTATCATCTATTTTTAAATATTCTCTAATAAACTGATGCAGAGTTTGGATCTAAGCATCAGAACCCTGACTGGAGGATGAGTAGGGATTTTTGTAGAGAAAATACAATTGTTCAAGGGAGAACAATATATTTATTTATAGGTAAGGCTGATAACTCAAGGGTTTTCTTTAGACTAGACAAAAGGAGCTGATCACTAAGGACATGAGAACATAAGAACTCTTGGCTATGGGTGGTGTTTTCTTCCAGGGAGCTCACAATGCCACTAGGCAGCTTCACTATTTGGATATCAGTTAGGGATTCATTACTAGAATTGGTCTGGTAATTGCTGAGCTGGGTGTGTGCAGACATAGGTTCATTAGCATCTGGAGCAGAGATTCCCATGATGCAGTGCTTCCCTGCTTTTTCTGGTCCCAGAATTCAGTGTGGTTCTTGGCTTTCCATTCCGTATGCAATTTGAGATGTCTTCCTGTTCCATCTTTCATGCAGATGAGGCTAGGGGAGTTGTCTCTGCTCTCCATTCTGTATGCTAATGGGGATGTCTTAATCTTGTCACCCTTGTCAGGAGGGGTCTAGGTGTGTCTCCCAACACCCTTCCCTGCTCTCTGCATGTTTTTTTCTCTGATGGGTTTTGGTTTAAGCAGACGCTGGGGGGGGGGTGTCTTTCATGAGTCAGGCTGGATACTGCACCCTGGTTCCACAAGAACACAGAGATGGCTGGTGTCACAGGGCCCTGGTGGCCTAATGGATAAGGCATTGGCTTCTGAAGCCAGAGATTGTGGGTTCAAGTCCCATCTCGGGTGAAAAACTACTTTCTTCCTGTGTATTGCAAGGAAACCTTGCTCTTTCTTTCACTAAAAAAGCTGGGAGATGTTTGAACACAAAAGTCCTGGATCTTGGGAACAATCACCAAGGATATTATAAGGCTCAGTCTGGTGACCTAATGGATGCAACCACATCCCCCTATCCCAGGACAGTCCCATCTGAGAAGCAGAATCCATAGAGGGACATTCCCCTCCTGCCCTGACAGGCGGGCTGTGCAGATGATGGTGGAGGGCAGCAGGAGAGGAGGTTGCATTAGCACTGCCTGGGCTGTATCTGCCCAAGGATAAATGGAGGGGGTCATGCAGCCTGTGCCTGACACTCCACAGTGCTACATTCACTCCAGGAACAAGTCAAATCCTGCACCAAGGGTGGTGAATTCCCATGTGAGCACACAGTGCCCCTGCACACACATCAACTGCAGCAAAAAAGACACAAACTGGTTTGGTTCCAGGTTGCCTTTATTTCCAAAGGTACTGACGTGTGATCTTGCTTACTTTTTCCATGGGCAGAAACACAATGGAGGAGAATCTCACATCCCTGAGCTGCCAGGTGACAGTGGCAGGAAGAAAACGCACTGCAATGAAATTTAAAAAACACTCATAAATAATTTAACAATGAGAAGTAATTAAATACAAAAAATCCAATCGACACACATTCCAGTGGCTTATTCCCACCCCAGAGAGTGAGGAGCAGGGAGTGTGTGAAAGGCGGGTGGTTAAGTCTGAGGGAGCATATTCATATTTTAGCAGCTCATCACTGGGTCACACCGAGGGTCAGAAGGATGGATGGGACCCAGCAGTCCTTCTTTCCAGGCCCCTTCGCTAACCACTGCTGCACACTCCCTCCCACAGCTGGCAATTACAAGCAGCCCTCATGGCCGCTCCCCCTGCCTTTGAGAGGGAGTGTGCTCCGCTGGAGTGACTGGGCCAGGGGATTGGGAGTCAGGACTCCTGAGTTCCATTGCTGGGATTTAATACTTTCCCACTAGTGGAAAGTGCTGGGAGAATCCCCCAGCCAAAGCTGCTCTGACAGTGCTAAGCAGCATCTGACCATTCCAGGGCGGAGCGCACTGCCCAGGAGGAGGAGGGTTTGGCTCTGGGGTTTCACTTCAGCCCAGTCTAGAGAGAGGAGCCCAGCCATGGAGTTTGGCTCAAAAAGACCAATTCTCCAATTTGTTAAGGGTGTTTTGAATTCCAATCCTGTGCTCCAAAGTGCTTGGTGTCAGCTGCAAATTTTAGAAGCCTGCTCTCCACTCCATTTTCCAAATCAGTCATGAAACTACTGACTAGTACCGGCCCCCGGACTGATCCCTGCCGGACCCACTAGGTGCACCCTCTCCGTTGGACAGCCAGACATGGAGAAGGGCTCTTGGAGTCTGGGCTTTCAACCAGCTCTGCACCCACATGACACTGATTGCAGCTAGACCGCATTTCCCTCGTTTGCTTGTGAGAATGTCCTAGATCCCATCTACTGTTTACCCACCTCCACTAGGCCCGGAACCCTGCCGAAGAAGGAAAGAGGATTAGTTTGGAATCATTTGTTCTTGACAAATCCATGCTCACTAGTCCTAAGAACCAAAGTGTCCTGTAGGTGCTGCTGACACACTGATTATTTATAATGTATTCCAGTATCTCTCCAGCTATGGAAGTGAGGCTAGCTAGTCTGTAAGTCCCAGGGGTCTCTTTGTTCCCCTTTTAAAGATAGGTCCTGTCTTGTTCATGGATGGGAAGATGTTCTTTTTCAGGGATCTCAGACGAGAACTGGGGCACAACACCTGGTTTGTTAAGGCAACAAAAACAGAGGCAGGAACCTCTTCTCTCCTGCTGGCAAAGGACCCCAGGTACCTAAGAGACAGGGACTCACATCCCTGAATGGGCTTTAAAAACAGGCAGTGGTTAAAAAGTTTGGCCCCAACCATTTCTTGTTTCCGCAGACTAGACATTTTAGCAAACTTTAGAATTCCTTGGTGCTAAACACCGTGAAACTCCCCTTTCTCCTTCACAGAGGGTTTTAACGCCCCTTATCTCACTCAGGCTCACGACTGCCCAGAGTTCAAGAATTGTCCCTGTTCCCATTGGACAGATGGGGAGGAACCTGAGGTACAGAGAAGAGAAGTGACCTACCCAAGGGCCTACACAGCAAGGCGGTGGCAGAGCCAGAAAGAGAAGCCACCGGTCCTAACTCCTCTTCTAACAAACAGCAAAACCCTCCAGAGTCAGGGATAGCGCCCAGGAATCAAGGTGGTGGGGAAATTTCATTTAAACCGTTTCTGTCAGAAAATCCCCTTCAGACTAAACCAGTTTGTTTCTCGAAGTCAAAACAAGTGGGATGAAAGTTCTTTGCAAAAATATTTTGTTGCAAAACAAAAGCATCTCCTGTTTGTCAGTGTGTTAAATTGTCTCATCACACACAAAGAGGAGACACTTAGATCACAAACATGAGATAAGATGCTTCAGTCTGAGCTAAGTAACTGCTGCTCTTAACAATTTCAAAATAAAAAAACAACAACAGACTATTTCAGCTATTCTATTATTTCATAATCTGCTCTGAGTAAACATGAAAGGACACCTCATATTATGCACTAATCCTACTGACACTCTTGAATGGATCCCCATCCTCCACCCACCATGAGGTAGGTAGGAACGGATCACTATTATCCCTACTGGAAAGAGGGAGAAGCTAAGGCTGAGAAAGGAGAATTCACTTGTCTTAGGTCACACAGCCAGCACAGTGGCAGAGTTGGGAATAGGACCCAAGAGCCCTGATTTTCAAACTAACCATCAGATCTTGAATTTCAGACATTGAATGATCTGAATAAAGTGCTCTCAGATGAGCTCCAGACCAACAACAGTGCACAGTAATTATTCAGCAAGTATTTGAGGAGAACTGCAATGTTAGAGAGAATCATGAACTCCTCAGAGACAAATAATGCAGCGAAGCAGCAAAATTCATCAAACATATAAGTGGTTATGACTTATTTCCTTGGTCTTAAAAGAGAACAACAAGGACCTGAGTCTCCTCCCTGTCAATAACCCCCTGCTCAGCCAATCAGGGTAGAGACTGAGGACGGGAGGCTGAGGGTTCTTACCAGAGAGCCCAAAGGATGGCCAAGGTCACCGGTGGGGATCACTGCCCGAGCACTATTTCAGCCCCACATTTTTGGGTGGACCTCCCACAGTGGGAGCTGCAGAGCACTCCTCCACAACACACACACACACAGAGACACACACACCTTGCTCCTGATGTTGGGAGGGGAACAGGAGAAAGGACAAAAGAAACAAGAGAGGAAGAGAAAGGAGGGAGGGATGGATGGAGGAAAAGGTGAAACAAAAAGGACAAACCCTAATGTCCCCAGTGATTCTATGGGACAAAATCCCAGGTGCAGAATATAATTCTGCCTCCTTAAGCTCGTGGTTTCCATGCCTAGAATTCAACTGTCACCAGATGGATCAGACTGAACAGGTTTCAAACCTCGAGGAGGCTCTTACCTTCTAAACAGGGATGGCTGTTTTCTAGTAAATTCAGGAAAAGGGAAGGAGAAAACGAAAAAGAGGTTCCTCCTGGCGCTCACTTCTGTGAACCCGAATACTCTCTCAGTCCTCAAAGAGAGACCTGGAGAAGGAGACTTGCTGAAGCAAAGCCACAGGGGTCTCTGAGGTTTCCCTGGCCCCTCGTCCCTGTCCTGCCTGCCTGATGTCAGCATCTCTCTGTGAAGTCACCACCTCCCCACCACCTTTGACCAATAGTCTGAGGTTCTGCAAAAGGCCTTTGTGATGTCACTGCCACACCCCTCCCTTGCTGTGCTAATGTCCTGCCCCTGGCCAGGCACTTTGGAGGTTTGAGCTACTCCCTGTGGATCACCCCACTCAAGGAGCGTTCGTTCTAGGAAGCAAGCTGGCTAGACAGGAAAACATCAGATGCTGCTCTCAATGTTACACTCGGTTTTTCAGAAATGAGTCGACTTTATGGCCAGGAGAGACCATTAGAGCATCTAATCTGACCCCCTGCATATCACAGGCCTCCTGTATGACACAAGAGCTACTTTTGGGGCAAACACATTCCAGAAAGGCATCTAGTCTTCATTAAATGACATCAGGAGATGGAGAATCCACTACTTTTCTTGGTAGCTTGTTCCTGTGGTGAATCATCCTCGCTGTTGAATATTTGTGCCTTAGTTGTAATATGAATTTGTCTCTTTTCACCTTCCAGCCATTGGATCTTGTTATGCCTTTCTCTGCTAGATTAAAGAGTCCTCTAATATCCAATATTCTCTCTCCATTAAGGCCCTTCAACATTTCAGTGAGGTCAACTTTCAATCTTCTTTTGATAAGTTAAACAGGTTGAGCTCTTCCAATAGCTCACTGGAAGGCATTTTTCTCCAGCCCTCAGAACATTTGCCCCCCACCTCCCTGGTGGCCCTGCCACTGGGCACGGGGCTTTCTTAGGCGTGGGGCCCAATTCGGGGGAATTGGTGGAATTGGCCTAAAGCTGGCCCTGTTTGGGGCAGGGGGCGGTGTAAGGCTTTCCCAGGTGTCCTGCTAAGGTGACTCACTACAGGAAGCTCCTGGCATGGAACAGGGGGGCTGAAGGGTCCAAGGTCAGTCCCAGGACGTGCTGAAGGCAAGGAGGTTTCCCCCAGTGAGAGCGTCCCCTGGGCGGTGTCACACTGATGAGGACTCTGCCTGGGTTTGGTTCAGAGCTGTTCCAGAGCACTGAGCCTGTGTCAGGCCCCAGCATGTGACCTGCAAGCTCCACTCTGGCAAAGCTCCCTGTCCCTGGGCTTTGGCATCACTAGCCCCTGCTTAGTGACTAGGGGTCAGTTTAGGGGAGTGATTCCCAAAATGTGGGACATGGCTCCTAGGGGGGCACAGAGGAATGGTCATGGGGGCACCTCAGGGTTGAGCCAGCCCCCATGGAGGGCAAGGAGGGAGCAGCACTCAGCCCCACTCTGTCCCAGCTCTTCGCCCACCCCACCCTCAGCCTGAGCCTGAGCCCCCGGCCCAGCCGCGACCCCCTTACCTGTGTCTGCACCCCTCTCCCCAGCAAGCCACAGCCCCACTCCCAGCCCTGGTTCTCGACCACGGCTTCCGGGGGGCTTTAGCCATTGCTAAGAGGGCACAGTGTGAAAAGTTTGGGGACCACTGGTTTAGGGTGACGTCCTCAATTGCTTCTATGCAGTCCAATAAAAGCTATTCCTCACCCACCTACCCCCGCATCAGGACCGACTAGGTATGTTCTGCTGCCCTTCACTCATGCAGGAAGGATAATAACATTTCATTCCACTCAATCCTAAAGTGATTTGTAACCCGCCATCAGCCAAAACTGGTCATTCTGGGAAAGTGGTTCCATCATGCTGCATAGCTAGGCAGAGTAGGTGTGTCTGTGCAAACACGGTCTGTTCCTGAAGTCTTTCCCCCAGCTCCCGATGTGATGGGGGAGCTCATTCAGCCCCTGCGTCCACTTAGTGTTTCAAAATTCCTTATTGTCCCTAGCTCTGCTGGCCTTAGATTTCTCCTCCTGTCTATCCTTTAGCAGTTTTGATGAGGTGGCTGAGTGGTTAAGGTGATGGACTGCTAATCCATTGTGCTCTGCACGCATAGGTTTGAATCCCATCCTCATCAAATGCTTTTAGTCTTCACCCCTCCTTTATAGACAACCATCTCCCCCATTGGTACAATAACAGACCCAACAATGTTGCTTCTTCCAAACAAAAACCTTCTCAGGAACTCAGAACTCCCTTGCTTTAAATTAAATGTCTAAATCCCAGATTTCTTAAAAAAAAAAAGAAATTCTCTAGTGCTGTATTTCTTAGTTTTTATCTCAAAAGGTAACATCCTCATCATCTCCCCCAAACACCCTGGGACCTGCCGAAATAATTAAAATACCCGCGTCCTGAGCAAGGCCAGAACAGTGAACCAGAGCTAGTGTCTAGGCCAAGCTGTTCTGAAGGAGGCAACTCAAACATTTTCTCCCTGCTTCCCTTGGCAAGGTCTGACTGAGAAAACAAAATCCCCCAGACTGAAAATTTTCTGCTGAAACACCCATACTAGTCTGTTTGGGGACTTTGATATGAATGTATTATTATTATTCTCTTCTGATTTATCTCAGTTTAGTGTTTGTCCTCCAGGTGTGTTTACAGATATTGAGTCGTGGGGGAGAGAGGCCAATTCATAATGTCTCTACCCCCCTTTCATAGTTTCTTCCAACTTGCTAGGAAGCTCCTTTGCTACCATGTGAGTCAAGCAGTGTCCATTGTCGCTGTGCTATCTCGGAGAAGCCTGCATTGTACATGGTTCCTGGGATAGTCCTTGGGAGTGTGGATCCCTTCAATGGGCCAGCAGCAAGTCCGGCTCCTCCCTTGTCGCACCTGAAAGTCTGGTGGGGGGCATTTCCCCACCTTATAACATATCTCAGTAACACACACAGAGCAAAACTTCATAACTTCCCAACCAATGCGAGCACACACAATCCAACAAGATATTAATGTACAACAGATCAAGATTTTTGAAATGATACCTCACAAGGCAGACTTTGTACAAACCGTGTCATCATTATATGAGAGTGGTGAATATGGGGCTTCCAAGGCGCTGCTTTGAGTAGAGCGTGCCACACCTGAGCTTACATTGCAATGGAGACGTACCCTTAGAGTCCATCTCTCCTGGGATAAATACGGCAGCAAGGCTGGCCTGGGTCATCTGACTTGGGTTCATGGAGCTAAAGCTGAGGGGCTAAAAACTGTGGTGCAGATATTTGTGTTCACATTGAAGCCTGGGTGATCTCCAGGGCCTGCAGACATCAAATGATGAAGAATTCTGCACACAGAGAGGACCCTGCTAGTGGAAAATGCCTTTGGAAAAGCCCCTTCTGTCACCAGCTGTGGTCGTACAGTGCTCAGTGCTCTGCGTTGTGGCCTCAAGAGCCATGGATGCAAGTTGAGTTACGATGACCTTTTCCTTGTCCACGTTTCTTAGGTGCCTCCTTCCGACACTTGTCAGAAAAAAACGACCGGTTTCTTTTGGAAGCATCTGCACTGCAAGGCAAAGGCAGTCTTCTCTGTTTCCTCAAAAGATTGACCAAAAGGTGGGAAGAGCAAACACATTTGTTAAGGCACCACTGGGTGCTGCATCCCTAACCTCCACTTTACCTGGCAGGTGCCTGGCCCAGCTTAGCCACAGTGCTGCTCTCTGGGACTTTTCTCCCAGCTGCTCCATTTTTCATCACTGACAATCAAAAGGAAGGTGACATGACCTCTGTGTGTGGACATCCCCAGTGAATCACAAGGACGTGTGGCACAGGCTCTCGTGTTGCAGCAATTGCAGTCGAAGCAACCGCCATGCCAATGCCAGTCACAGCAGCCTTTTCATCAGCTCCAGGCTTGTGATTTGATTCTTTCCAATGCTTCTCTCCAAAGAAGCCTTTTCCTTAGCAAGCAATTACTTGGATATCAAGGGAGGTCTCTTCTGTTTCCTAGAAAGACACAGGAAAATGTGAGCAGAGGAGACGAAAGCCATGCAACAAGGCACCACTGGGAGTTGAACCCAGGATCTCCTGTTTACTAGACAGGTGCTTTAGCCAGCTAAGCCATGGTGCCTGCCTCACAAAAAGGTTTACAACTGTTCCATTTGATGGTCCAGGACAACACCTGCAAATTCCAAATTACAGACGTTCCCCATTTCCCTCAAGACTTGCAGACCTTGAGGTGTCTGGCTCTCCGTGCACAGAAAGCCACAGCTGAGTTGACAGAGGGCTTCTAACATGTGCTTCTCCCACCAGCCACTGTGATCATATAGTGGTTAGTGATCTGTGTTTCAGTCGCAGCAACCTCGGCTCAGTTCTGAGTCATGGTAACCTTTCCTTCAGCTCTAGATTTCTCATTTGCCGCTTTCCAAGTGTGGTAGGGTGGCTGCCCCAAACAAGCAGGAGAAAAATTAAGGCAGCCTTGCAGAGGCTGCGCAGAACCCAGCCTATCAGGAAAGGGCTTATTGGGAGAGCCAATCAGGAGAAGGCTTGCTGGAGCAGCCCATATATAAAGGGCTGCTCAGCACAGCAAGAGTCAGTCACTCCTTGGAGTTTGAGGAGGGAGGATTGGCTGCCCTGAAGGAAGGAGAAGGGAGGGCACCATGATCAGAGTAGAGCTGGGTGGGTAAGGGGAGCATGAGTGACCTCCTGGCTGACTACTGCCAGACTGAGGCCCTGATACAAAGGCGGAGGAAGGTGCTAGGTCTGTGGGGAAGTGGTCCAGGGAAACAGATGGCGGGGGTTGGAGGTGCACCCCTTTTGCCTCAATTGCCACTGACACAGGTGGATACACCCTGGACTGCAGCTGGCCACTGAGGCAAGTGTCTGGCTAGAGGACAGCTGCCCCCTGGAAGGGGGGAGAGACCTGAGTGGGGCACAGCCAGAGGGCTGTGTCCATAAGAGGACACTGAAGTCCTGAGAGCGACATGGGTCCTAATGATAGAACAGATGGCAGCCAGACGCCACTAGATGAAGGCGCACCGGGGGACCAGAGCTAATTGCCAGGACGGCCAACAGGAGGCACTGCAGTGGTGAGACATGCCCCATGGCACCAAGACTCAGCCGCAAGGAAGACTCTCTCTGTTTTGAACCACCACTTAGAAGGATTCTGCTGACAAGTCTTTTCTTTTTAAGAGAAGAGACACAAAAAAGGAGCCAACAGAGACATTAGGTTCAGCAAGGAAGAACTGTCAGGCCAAGCCAGGATTTCCTGGTTACTAGGAAGGCTCTTCAGCCAGCTCTTCCCAAAGATCACTATCTAGAGGCCTTTTAACAGTCACTGCAGATGTTCACCACAAAAGAGACAAAGAGATGCCGAAATAGAGCTCTCCACTGCCTGCTGCCATCACGCTACCAGGAGTTCTGTGCACAGAGAGGCCCCTGCTGGTGGAAAAAAGCTTTGGTAGAGACTCTTCTGACAACAGCTGCAGTCATATAGCATTTAGCGCTCTGTGTTGTGGCTTCAGCATCCACAGATGCAAGTTCAGTTGGGGGATGTTTTTCTTGTCTCCACATTTGTCTAGTGGCTCCTTTCAACACTTGTCACCAAAAAGACCTGTTTCTTTTGCAAGCAATGTACAGCTAGGCAAAGGCAGTCTTCTCCATTTCCTCAAAAGATCACCAAGCTGTGGGGAGAAGAGACACATTCAGCCAGGCACCACTGGGTGCTGGATGCTGAATCTCCTCTTTATTCAGCAGGTGTCTGTGAAGGACATAAATCTACACCGTGTAGAGGTCAAGAATAGGAGTTTATTACACACAGCGCTGGCGGAGTCTCACCTTGCTTATTAGGCTCAGAGACACTGCCAGTCAATTGATTACGATAGAATATATAGGTTTTCCATGGGTTGGAGAAAGTGACGGGCTAGGCACTTCCACACCCCGGGATAGGTTTTGCAGCAAGACAAGATAGCACAGTATCCACTGGTTAACAGGTTACATAATGTCTCCGCACATGGTCTCAAGTTAGCAAGTGAACATTTAATTAATACTTTGATAAAATGTTATTAGTATAAAATATGTTGAATTCTGATTTGAGGTCCACAGCAATGGAGCAACTCTTTTGATTGTCCAACAGGTACATTCCTAGAGATTAAAGCAAAGAAACAGTGAAAGTATATGGCAATAAAGATTGTTTTCTGTGTGTCTAAAGGCAAGGCATTGGTCCCTGGGAAGGGAGGTGGAAGGATGCCATATCTTATACTGAAATGTGCCTACTTCTCATAAACTCAAGGTTGCATCTGTGGGAAGAACATCTCCCTACAGAAGAGACTAACACAATAGGAAAAGGGATTCTTTGTTCAATCTGCAACTCTGAATAAGACACAATTATTTAGTTCTTCGCTCCAACACCTGGCAATTTGCTGACCAGGCCTATCTTAGCAAGCAAGGCTTTCTGTTTACCCAGCTTTCTCTTAGCTGGTCACTATTTGCTAGGCCTCTGGTCCCTTGATCATGCTCTGGACTTTGGGTCTGGAAAAGAGCTGGCACAATCTATAGACCAGGTTGTTATATAAAATGCACATGGATTTGAACCCTTCACATACAGTAATAGCAAAGTTCTTGGTTCTGGCTTGTAGCAGTGAGAGGATAAACTGCAGGTTCAAATCAAGTCTCTGGAGTCCATCCACAGCTGGGCTGGGTCATTCAGTCCTTTGTAGAGAGCTTCAGTTTGTAGCAAAGTCCCTCCAGAGGTACGAAGCAGGACTGAAGACAAGATAAAGACGAGGCATCAGCGTTTTATAATCTCTTGCCATGTGGTCTTTGCTTTCTTTGTCCCAAGGACACTCTATCCAGCACGTGGCATAGAAAAACCTTAGAGTTCTGTCCATAGGTAGGTCCCTGCATACCTTGCTGAGTCACAAGGCGAATCTGCCTTCTCTCAATGGGTCAGTTGTACAGCTCATGGTCCTTAATGAGCCATCAAGCAGGCTAGGCAGAACTGACACCAACTTGTCTGGCTGGGGTGTTCCCCGGAAGCATAGCACAAGTTTGAAATACGGGCAGCATAGAGCCAATATTCACAACGTCAACTACAAAAAAGATATACATCTAGAGATAGCATCATTATAATCAGCCAATCAGAACCTCTCCATACACTCCTTAGACAACAACCTTTCTACCATATTGGCTGCAAATATAGAACAGCGGTCGCAACGGTGATCTATAGAGTTACAGATTATGTTAATAACATCACAGGAGGTGACACAGCATCAGTGAGACTGATACTGGAATAGTGCCTCCAGTTTTGGTGTCCTCATTTGAAAAAGATGTTGTGAAATTGGAGCTGGGGCAGCAAAGAGCCACCAAATGTTCTGAGGGCTGGAGAAAAATCCCTTCTAGTGAGCTACTGAAACAGCTCAACCTGTTCAGCTTATCAAAAGAAGATTGAAAGGTGACTTCATTGAAGTGTTGAAGGGCCTTAATGGAGAGAAAAGATTGGGTATTAAAGGGCTCTTTAATCTAGCAGAGAAAAGCATAACAAGACCCAATGGCTGGAAGGTGAAAAAAGACAAATTCAAATTACAAAAAGGCACAAAAACTCAACAGTGAGGATGAGTCACCTCAGGAACAAGCTACCAAGGAAAGTGGTGGATTCTCCATCTCCTGATGTCATTCAATGAAGACTAGATGCCTCTCTGGAATGTGTTTGCCCCAAAAGTAGCTCTTGTGTCATACAGGAGGCCTGTGATATGCAGGGGGTCAGATTAGATGCTCTAATGGTCTCTTCTGGCCATAAAGTCGACTAATTTCTGAAAAACTGAGTGTAGCATTGGGAGCAGCATCTGATGTTTTACTGTCTAACCGGCTTGCTTCCTAGAACGAACGCTCCTTGAGTGGGGTGATCCACAGGGAGTAGCTCAAACCTCCAAAGTGCTGGCCAGGGGCAGGACATTAGCACAGCAAGGGAGGGGTGTGGCAGTGACATCACAAAGCCTTTTGCAGGACCTCAGACTATTGGTCAAAGGTGGTGGGGAGATGGTGACCTCACAGAGAGATGCTGACATCAGCCAGGCAGGACAGGGGCGAGGGGCCAGGGAAACCTCAGAGACCCCTGTGGCTTTGCTCCAGCCAGTCTCCTTCTCCAGGTCTCTCTTTGAGGACTGAGAGAGTATTTGGGTTCAGGTACGTGAGCGCCAGGGGGAACCTCTTTCGAGTTTTCTCCTTCCCTTTTAGTGATTTTACTAGAAAACAGCCGTCCCTGTTTAGAAGGTAAGAGCCTCCTCGAGGGAAGGGGTGTCATGGGCGTGTCACAGTTCCGATGCCAGTGGCCCCCCTACACTGTAAGGAAGCTCCTGCCGCCCTGCTCTGTGTTTGAAGTGCGGGAGAGAGCAGCATCCATGGCAGTGATTTGCTCCTGGCTGCCAGAGCAGAGCAGCAGGCTCATCTGTCAGAACTTCCCAGAGCGATGAAAGGGGTGGGGGCCCATGGCTCTGTAGCAGGAATGCAGGGCAGGCGAGTTCACGGCGGGCATTGTGGGATACTGGAGGAGGCCAGTTATGGTGCTATAATGAACAGCAGCGTCTACTCTGTCATTTAAGTTTGCTGCAAAAAGCTCTAGCCCTCTCATTGAAGTCGTTTTATTTTGTTAGCAAAACAGGGCAGTTTTGTCGCAAGACATGGCATTGCAGTGTGTGCACCAGCCACAAGCTGCTGATCAAGGTAGCGTTGTGTGTTTTTCACACACCTGAGCAATATAATTCTGCTGAAACAACTTTGTAGTGCAGACCTGGCCAAAGATTTACTCACACACAACTTGTAAGGAAAACGTCACCTGCTCCTCTGCTTTGCAGAATCCAAACACAAGCAAAGCTTGTCAGGCCCCAGTGGTGATGGCAGGGAGTCAGGTGTGGGCAGACACAGTGTTACAGTTACCCACAGGCACCATGGCTTAGCTGGCTAAAGCATCTGTTTTTGTAAACAGGAGATCCTGGGTTCAACTCCCAGTGGTGCCATGTTGACTGGTTGTTGGGGCACCTGCTATTAGCTACTGTCAGAAGACAAGATTCAGAGCTAGATGGACCTTTGGTCTAGACCAGTGTGGTTTTTCTTATGGTTTAAATAACACTCACAGGCACTGATAATAGAGTTACTGAAAGTTTTGGAATTAGGAGCAGGTAGGTCAGTGGTCCAGTCCCCACACAGATGTCCCCCTCCCTATGGGACAGGGGCAGGTCTGAGCTCTCACCCAAATGCTCATTGTGGCTGCCAGAATCTGTGAGCAGCTTGTTTAGTTTACGCCAAAGGTTGAGTCCTGCATTGTGCACCGTGTGTGAGAATGAAAATCCTGAACCGCCCTTTGAAATAACGAAAGCAGCAGGACGTGTTATTGTCCCTGCCCCAAAGCAGACAGACCAATGGAGAAATGCCGTCGAGTCCAAGGTAATACTCCCCTGCCATTTTACCTTTTTTGCTGGCTAAACTCCTTCTTATCTGCCCGGCCCAGGCTGTCCTCTGCCTCAGCTGCTGCTCCCGGCCTGCTCTAGAGTCAAACACGCAGGGCCCCCAGGGGAACAGAGGCTGGGACAGGGCAGCAGCCTGGGCTGGGCTGGGAAGATGCTGGGAGTTCTCGTTCCCTGAGAACTGGCCTGGCTCCCTTCTCAACAGCGAACAAATCAATTCCACGTCCCCTCCCCAGAAAAACCAGCCTGGAGCCAAGGGCAGCAGGGGCCGATTCCCTCCAGTTCCCACCGAGGCAGGAGAGAAGCCAGGGTGTTTCTAGCAGAGCTTATGGAACTGACGTGGGGAAACCAGCCTTTAATAACAGGCAGTTCCAGTTTAAGCTCAGTGTTTTTAACAATTTCTACAACATGAAATAACCCTTCAATCGTAGTGTCACCATCCATAACATTGCTTCAGCCTCCTAAGTGCCCAACTAAACATCTCTTCAAATCCAAGGGAGTGGAGATCAGTCAATGTTCAGAGTCATCCCCCATAAAAGAACCATGTTGTGGTACATAGTGGCCCTACCATGTGGCCATGGCCTTTCCCTCCTCTTCCAGAGTCAGAACGTGATCAGCTCACACTGAGGGGGAGCAACACCCCTCCCTTGGTCTCTGTGCCAGAGCTCCTATCAGCTCAGTGTCCTTCCCACAAGAGTGGGCCGCTGAGAGGGTTGCGATGGGGTAAATGAAGGCAGAGGAGGATTGTTCCTCATGGGTTTTCTTTGTGTGGCTCTGTGATCCTGCTGGAGGAAGCTGAAGCATGATTTGAGTTTGTTTCAGTGGCTTGGGTTGGGCTGAGGTTGTGACCCTGAGCACAGGGATTCCTTCACTTCCTGCTCTTAGCCCCTCAGGGAATGGACAATGGAGCAGCTTCAGAAATTGGACGGAAAGTAGCCTAAGAAAGTGTAACATAAGTGAGAAAAAAAAGCAGTTTCATCACCTCTTTGGTGGTCCAGTGGTTAGGATTTGGCACCTTCACTGCCAAGGTCTGGGTTCAATTCCCAGTCAGGGAAAAGTGACTTTAAACCAAAACTGCTTGTGTTATTCTTCACTTACAACATAAACAAATCCATTGTATTTTCCTGATTCCTCCATCTTCCCAGTGTCTCCATGGCAGGGCTGGCTCCAGGCACCAGCACAGCAAGCAGGTCCCTGGGGCAGTCAATGGAAAGGGGAGGCTTCAGCAGCAATTCGTCCCTCTCAGAGGGAAGGACTTGAGGCCAAAAGTGGCAGAGGTAGAGCTGCAGTTGATTGCAGCTTTTTTATTTTTTTTTCCACTTGGGGCGGCAAAAACGCTGGAACTGGCCCTGCTCCATGGAAGACAATTTGTTAAATCCCAGATGAGTGGAGTTATATCAGTTCTCAGCCTGAGTCCTTAGGTCTTAATCCTGAGGATATTGTCTCATCATGGGGCCATTTCCTGCCTCTCTTTCATACAGAAGCACAATTTTCCTTGCACAGACACAGGAACAGCAAGATCTTTCTCTGTTCCTTGTGTAAAGCAAGGGGCCAAATTCCATGGAAACAATGGACAAGCAGGGGGCCCTGGGCACATCCAGCCCTGGCCGTGAGATGTTCCCTCCCCTCTTTCTTTATGCCCCTGTTGTTATTTCATGGATTGTCTGGGATGGGGGAAAAGCTGAGTTCACTCCAGGTGGAGGGGAAAAAGGACCCTGAAAATCTCAGGCCCCAACCCCTGCTACCAGGATCACCGAGGTGCTGGGAATCTGCATGGGAAAGGGACTGTGTGAATTGTCAAGGTGGGGAATGAATAACAATCTACAACTAGATCCACCTCATTAACCACCGACACAGGCTAATCCTGCTGCCGATAGAAGGGAAACTGGGAGTGATTCTTTGCTGTTCAGCCATGGAAACAGTGACCCAATTGCACCGCAGTGAATGTGCTGGGGAAAGCTGGACTTCACAGGCAGGTGGCAATAGCAGATCCTAGAAACACCTGGAGCTTCCCACAGCACTTCTGCCACCAGGGTCAGGTGTTGAGCGACTCACAGCGCCCCTCCCCTCCCATTACCTTCCAGCAGGAGGTAGCAGCACCCCTCACCCAATGCTGTGGAAAGGCCTGAGTGTATCTCTGCACCCTGAGCCCAGGGCACCCACTCTCTCTGCCCCACACATCGAATCTGGCCCTACTGCAAAGTGACCCCTAAGAACCAGCAGCCTCCAGAACCACAGGATTGGCCTCAGAGCAGGGAATGTGTCCCCCATGCTGCTGTTAGGCCACTGGATGCTCTGGAAACAGGAGGGCTCTGAGTGTAACCTATATAGGACAGCTCTGAGTGTAAGCTGCAGCCCCTCTGGGAATGTAGCTTAGTGCTAGAGCACATGCTTTGCATGTATGAGGCCCTGGGTTCAATCTGCAGCATTTCTAAGTTTTTTTTCACCCTGCTGCTTTGCTCATGCCCAGAGGGGATGTGGCCCAGCAATCTCCCTGCAGGAGTTTTAATCCTGCTCAGTGAGGGGCAAGTGCCAATTGCATGGAAGGTCGGGGGGCGGTTTCTGTTCCTAAGTCACCTTGGTACATGTAAGATTCCCACCCGCTGTGCTGCTTGGGACAAGGGTAGATGAGAAGGGCGAATCCTCCAGCGCTGGAGGGAAAGGTCTCATCTGCTCAGACTGAGAAGCAAGGAAACAGAGGGGCAGTCAGTGCTCAGAGAGGAGAGAGGTCAGTGATTTACACCCACCAGGGGACACTGTCTTTTTGAGTATCACAGGGGCAGCTGTGTTAGTCTGGATCTGTAAAAAGCGACAGAGTCCTGTGGCACCTTACAGACTAACAGACGTATTGGAGCATGAGTTTTCGTGGGTGAATCCCCACTTCGTCAGATGAATGGAGTGGGAATTCTGTGCCTGGCTAGACAACTACAAAAGCAGTTTCTCCTCCCTTGATGCTCACACCTCAGCTGCTAGAAGAGGCCTCATCCTCCCTGATTGAACTAACCTCCTTATCTCTAGACTGATTCTTGCCTGAATATTTATACCTGCCTCTGGAAATTTCCACGACATTCATCTGATGAAGTGGGGATTCACCCACGAAAACTCATGCTCCAATACGTCTGTTAGTCTGTAAGGTGCCACAGGACTCTTTGTCTTTTTGAGGCGAGTGCAGCTGGCTTGGGATGGTGCTGACGATGGGTAGAAAAAAGGCTGGAGTCAATGACAGACGAGACCACAGAAGGGGAAGGGGAATGGCAGCCCCACAGAAGGTCCTGGGTGCACAGATGCCCCAGTTATTGCACCCTGGCCTGTCACAGAGAGAGAAAAGACACAGAGGGACCCAGCCCCCTACAGTGATCCCATGGACAAGAACCTGGTTGGGAGTGGGGTGGAGGTTCCCGCTGGGCAAAGGGGAGCTGAAATCCCCCAGTGTCCTGGAATTTAAGCAATGGAAGCTTCAAACCCTGCACGGGTGTGGGCTGAGGTGCATCAGCAGAAGGTTGGGCTGGACAGGGGCGGCAGGTTTGTATAATTTTTGGTGGTGCCCAGAATGGGACTAAGTCCTGCCCCACACCCCACACACACCTGCCTACGGCTCTGGGGGAGAGTTTGGGTGTGGGAGGGAGAGGGGCTGGGCTCTGGGAGAGAGTTTGGGTGCAGGGTCTGGGCTCAGTCAGGGGGTTGGGGTGCAGGAGTGTGTGCAGCTGTGGGAAGAACAACTTGGGATTGCTTGGGGAAGCCACCTTTAAAAACACAAGTGTAACATGCTAGTTACATTTTAATAAGACCAAATTAAATGGTGCAGGACAGAGCCATCTCCAGTCTATTGTCCTGGTCAATGGGAGCCATCAAGAGGCCAAACCACTGTTAATGGCCCACACTTTGCATCATTACAACAGGACCTCAGAGTTATAGTTCATATTTCTAGTTTCAGATACAGGAATGATCGGTTCATACAAATAGGATGAACACACACAGTAGATTATAAGCTTTGTAATGATACCTTACAAGAGACCTTTTGCATGAAGCATAGTCCAGTCACTTTATATTCACACTCATTAGCATATTTTCATAAAATCAGATGGAGTGCAATGGCACAGCAGGGACAGGGTTTTACTGCGGCACCTGGGAGCAGTTGAGTTGCATGTTCAGGCTGTGGTATGAGTTCCTCCAGGTTTCTCGTAAGCACACAGGGACCTTAGCAGGTGCTCTCGATACAGGAATGGCCCCGACACGATAAAGTGATGGGAATTGAATTTTCCTTTTTTATTTCTGTATTTCCAATGACATTTCTGTTTGTGATTTCGTTTTGTTTTGTATAACTGTGTTTTCTCCTGGATTTGATATTTAACAAAAAAAAGAATACGGCCTCAAGGCACCAGATGGAGGAGCAGGCTGGGGCTAGGACTGCTAAGAGAGCGAGAGTAGCAGGTTTTCTGTATTGTTTCCTGCCCTAATTTTTCTTGACTAGTTTCTGTTCTGTACAAAATTTGCCAATCTTTTACATGTGAGGCTGGCTAGCTCAGTTGGTAGAGCTTCAGACTTTTAATCTGAAGGTCCAGGGTTCAAGTCCCTGATTAGACAAAGAAACACTTTCCCTTTGCAACACCCCTAAAGAGTTTCAGAAGGACTTTCCTTGACTTTAGTCTTTCCTTTTCAGGACATGGCCTTTCCTAGGAAGGGCCCTTTACTGCCTCGGACTGAAGGTGCTACTGCCTCACCTGTCCACTGGCCTCTCAGTCTGGAGGAAGAAAGGCCTCTGGGCCTGCACCAAAGTGCTGGGTGCTGACTTTTTGAGCAAATGCAGGGCTGGCCAGAGAGGCATGTTCCCACTGAGTCCTCCCTGCCAGAAAAAATTGTCCCGACAAACAAGGGCGGCTCCAGGCCCCAGCACGCGAAGCGCTTGCTTGGGACAGCAAGCCGCGGGGGGTGCTCTGCCGGTCACTGCGAGGGTGGCAGGCAGGCTGCCTTCGGCAGCATGCCTGCGAAGGGTCCGCTGGTCCTGCGACTTCGGCGGACCTCCCGCAGGCAAGCCGCCGAAGGCAACCTGCCTGCCGTGCTTGGGGCGGCAAAATGCCTAGAGCTGCCCATGCCCACAGAGTTCTCCCTGCTGGAAGTCTACAGTAATCACCAGGTGCTCTGCTGGTCCCATGGTGTAAGGGCAGCGCTCAGGACTTTGAATCCTGCAATCTGAGGTGAAGTCTCAGTGGGATCTGAGAACAATTCCTGTGCCACAAACCCTGCTGGGTCTTCCAAGGCTTTGTCTTGCTTTCTCAAAGGCCATGAAAGCCACTACAAAAGGGTTTTTTCTCCTGCTGCTAATAGCTCACCTTAACTGATCACTCTCGTTATAGTGTGTATGGCAACACCCAATTTTTCATGTTGTGTGTGTAATATATCTATATCTATATCTATCTTTCTGCTGTATTTTCCACTGCATGCATCCAGTGAAGTTGGTTTTAGCCCAGGAAAGCTTATGCTCAAATAAATTTGTTAGTTTCTAAGCTGCCACAAGTACTCCTTGTTCTTTTTGCAGATAAATGAATGGAGGTTAAGTCCATGAATGGCTATTAGCCAGGATGGGTAAGGAATGGTGTCCCTAGCCTCTGTTTGTCAGAGGGTGGAGATGGATGGCAGGAGAGAGATGACTTGATCATTAACTGTTAGGTTCACTCCGTATGGGGTACCTGGCATTGGCGGCTGTTAGCAGATAGGATGTGGGGTTGGATGGACCTTTGGTCTGACCCAGTATGGCCATTCTTATGTCCTTATGAAGGAAGGGGCAGAGCATTGCAACAATGTTTCCGTAGTGTAGTGGTTATCATGTTTGCCTAATGCACAAAAGGTCCTTGGTTTAAAACCAGGCAGAAATATGCTGGCTTACTTTTCCCAGCTCCTCCTGGCCTGTCCCTGCTGTTATAGGAGCAGCAGTGATTTCTATGCTCAGAAGGTCTGTTATACTTCCCCTGCTCCCACTTTTGTCTCCTCTCCCTCTCTGAATGCCTGTGAAGTGGCTTTTCCCCTCCCGCTCGCTCGTGGGATGAATGGGCTGGTTGAAGAGCAGAAGAGCTTCCAGGTAGACAAGGTGTCTCGGACGCTAATTAGGCAGCGATCACACACCCAGAGCATGGACACTGACCAAGGTGGAGTGTGACCAGCCACATGCAGCCAAGTCATCTCTAGTCACAGGCCATGAGGTGCAGGCCCTTAAAAGGGGAAGGGGCCCTGTGCTCAGGAGAGCACTCACAAGCTTGTACGTCCAGTGAATGCCCTTTGCCCGGACCGCCTGGCCAGTGGTTCTCTGCGTTGTATTTCATTGTGCCTCAGGAAGACTTACCTTCATTGCACCGTCCATAGCTGCCCTGTGGGACACTTACCTTGCAGAATCCTGACATCTCCAGTGCCGTGCCTGTCCTGGGAGTGTGAGTATGCGAGTGTGACACCCCCCCCCGTCCCCCGTTTCTTCTTTTGAGCTTAGCTGTCATTATAACAAATGTGCTGCTTTCTGCCAAACTCTGGTGGGTCATTAGTCCTCCCTACACTTACTGACCCAATTTTGAAGAAGGATGGTTCTGGGTGAAAGGAAGACAAGCAAAGCTCTGGGAGGAAATTTGGGAGCAGGGTGCTGGCTCTGTGCTGGGGGCGGGGTTTGGGGTGCAGGAGGGGTGGCTCTTACCCCGGGCACTGCAGCTCCCAAAGTGCCTGGTACACACAACCCTGCGGCAGCAGCTCCTAGGTGGGCGGGGCCAAGGGGTCTCTGTGCGCTGCTGCCTGCAGGCGCCGCCCCCAGAGCTCCCATTGGCTGCAGTTCCTGGCCAATAGGAGCTGCAGAGTTGGTACTTGGGGCAGGGGCAGCGCATGGAGACACTCCCCCCGCCCCAGGGGATGCTGGGACATGCCGGCCATTTCTGGGAGTGGCACGGAGGGACGGAGGCAGAGTGGGCAGGGAGCCACCTCAGTGCTGCTGGCACATCTCTGCACACCCATGGGGGGAGGGGAGCAGAGGGCTTCCATGCACTGCCTGGGGTAGGGGGAGTGCACAGAGCTGCCTCCCCTCCCGCGTCTATTACAGGAGTGGGTGGGTGGGGTCTTTTGGCCTGCAAGGTGCAGCAGGTCAGACTAGATGATCACACTGGTCCTGTCTGACCATAAAGGCTCTGAGTCTAAAAGGGAGAGGGAAGTAAAGGGAAAAAAATAAAAAATAAACCAAATATTGTAATACCAGGATGACTCCACCTGCTCATTGTATAGTCCTGCCCCTTTCTTCCTCCACTGGGTGTTTAATGACCTGCAGCACATTGATTCTCTCCTTCCATTGATAAACTGATACAATGTGACTGAAATTAAATCAATTCCCAGCAGCAAAAACATCATATCTCTGCATTGGCTGGGAATTGAACCCAGGTTAATTACTTGGAAGGCAGCTATGCTCACCACTATACCACCAATGCATCTGGCAAAAGGGCTGCTTATGCTTGCCCAATGAGGCTAGACCAGAATTGAGGCGTTTTACTACCTGTTAAAATGTACTGGAGTCTCATCACTAAAAAAAAAACCTACTTCTGTCTTCACCTGGGTTTGAACCATCAGCCTCTCAATTAGGTCACCAAAGTGGTTAATCACAGACACAGGTAACTACCCTACTTCCCAAGTTTGTCTATGAAGCATCTACAGGGGTACACCTGGCTAGTGAGGGAGGTGCACTGCTGGGGTTATGAGCTCAGGCCTCACCCAAAGCATCGGTTTTCATTAGCCATGGAGCTTCCCCCACTCACTTTGTCTAATTCACATGGAAAGTGCCATACGAGGGTGATGAGAGTAAATTCTAAACTCTGAAATGTGGAGGTGGCCCAGAGATTGGGATAAGGGATTTGAAGAGAAAAAACTCTAAGGATATAAAACCAGACAGTCTCCAGGGGCAGGTACAGTACAACGCCTCAACAGGGAGCCATTTGGGGGAGGGGGTTTCACTTCCTCTGTTCAATGTCCTGAGAGGTATTTTAAGATGAAGATAACACCATGGCTAACAGCTGACTGGCACGTCCTGGGTTAAAGAAAGGAAGGGACTTGGGATAATAGTCGGAAGATTTGTGTTACCGTCACTGTCTGACCCCCCTTCAGTGCAGAGGTTTGTACTTTGTTGGGTGGAACACACAGACTCCTGGAGAGCAGCGGCAGCTGTTTCCATGGCAGAGAGCCTGGCACTTAGGAGACTTTCTTGACTTGCTGTTTTGAAGCAATTCAATAAAATAACAGTGGAGCTACAATGTCCAGTCCAAAAGTTCAGCCCCCCCCCCGGTGCAAAAATGCTATTTGAGGATCTAAACAGGAGGCTTCCGGCGCTAGGACACCTGACCAGAGAGCTCAATGAGGGGCGTAAGAGCTGCTGACTCTCAGGGTCCTGGATTAAATCCACTTGCAGGGGGAAGTGTTTTGATTTACTTGATGGATAATGAGCACCAGCTACCAGGGGAGAAGCCCTAACAACCTGCTGCCACTCCAGCTGCTGCCCCGGCGGGGGGGGGGGGGAGCCCCATGGGGCCTGCTGCTGCTCCAGCCACCCCAGGAGTGCTGCCAGGGGCCACCGAGCTGCGGCTGCTCCTGCTGCCCGCGGAACCACAGGAGGGAGATGATTTTTTGACAGTGACGGACGCCTCATCCTAAAGGCCTTTGTCTGCCCCCTTCTAGTGACTGTTTGGTACAGGAATGCAGCCCTCACTCCTGAGTCCCTCCTGGGGAAAAATGTTTCTGTGCAAAACACCAACGCTTTTAACAGAAAGGAAGAAAAGGAAATGGCCACACGATGGGACTAGGACATAAGGAATGAAACACAAGATGCTTCTCCCATGTGCATTGACTTTGAACCTTGTTGTTTGCGGTGTTGTCTCTCATGTCCTGGGACCAACATGGATACAACAAGGGGGAGGAGGTCACATAATATCTTTTAAAGGACCAAGGAAGGAAGTATTATTTACTCCTTCTCATAACACAAGAACTAGGAGGGGTCACCAAATGAAATGAATAAGCTGCAGGTTTGAAATGAACACACTTCCCTCAATCTGCTGGCAATGCTTCTACTAACGCAGCCCAATCTGCTGTTAGCCTTCTTGGCAACAAGGGGACTGTTGACTCATATCCAGCTTCTCATCCACTGTAATCCCCAGCTCCTTTTCTGAAGAACTGCTGCTTAGCCAGTCGGTCCCCAGGCTGTAACAGTGCAGGGGATTCTTCCTTCCTAAGTGCAGGACTCTGCACTTCTCCTTGTTGAACCTCCTCAGATTTCTTTTGGCCCAATCCTCCAATTTGTCTAGGTCACTCTGGACCAAACCCTGTCCTCCAGCGCTTGGATTCTTTACATGCTTTCACAGAGTGAAGAGCACATGTTCCATGATTTCATATGGCAGAGTGTTATGCTATAGGGAGCTTTCCCTGTGTGAATTTGACAGGTGAATCAACATAGAGACATATTGTGACCCTTCTCAGGGAGCTGAGGGCTGCGAGTTTCCTTGTTGCCACCTTCCACTAGGAAGAGGGAGTTTTGCATTTGGCAGCTGGATGTTAGTGACCAAACTCACCCAACCCGTCAGGCACTCAAGGACCCTCCTCTGAACTACAGCAGCCACCCTGAGTTCCTTCAATGTGTCCCCCTCTGGGGTACAGCCCGGGTCACCAGATACTCAGAGAAATCCCAGATTCTCTCTGCCCAAAGCAATGGTATATCCCAGGTTACTAGTTTTACTGTGGACCACGGCTACTGTATCTCACACAGCACTTGAGTATAGTTATCAAACAAGCAGAAATTTATTTAACAACCGATAGAGATTTAAACCAACAAATGTGAGTGATGGAAACCAACTGTTACCAACTAAACAAAATCAGAAAATGCAACCTACACTTTTTAATAGTTACCTTTCCTATGTAAGTAGAGTCTCACCTCCCACTTCAGTCAATTTCACTGATTGCTAGTCCCTAGGCGCCACGGCCCTGCCTTTCATGAAGCGCCACTGGTCATTAGGAATCTCCTTGGTGAATGGACACAGAGTGTTTTTCTCCACCCTGCTATGAACTGAATCAGTCTTTTGTCTTTATTCACAGAAAGGATGATCTCCTCATTCTCATATTGTCCTTGTCACTTCCACAGGGTTTCGATGTCTATAATTTGTCTTTGATGGTTTTCCATTGGCTTTTCTGGGTTGTTGCAGAGGCTGACAATGGAGCAATACATCACATAACTGGCTAGCAAGGGACAGGTGCCAATTCCCTCCCACTGGAATGGGCCGTCCCCACCAAGACCTATGATTGGGGTGACTCACTTTCACAACAATACCATATGGGTATAATTTTCCATGTACTTACATTACTCCTTAACCATGCCTCGGACACACCTCTCGCAGTGATTCGGAGTATCAATAATTTACAAGCTCTCAGTAGAGATCTCACTGCTATGCTTCCTGGATAAATATCATAAAAGCAGTGTATTAGCTGTGGGGAGTTTGTCAGGTCTGACACAGGAGCTGCTTGTGAAGAATAGTGACCCCTTTGCCAATTGGCACCAATGAGCTTTTGTCACAGATGCACTGAGCTATACAGTCACCCCCTGATAGAACAGAAAGGCCAGCACAAAAACAGAGAGAGGAACAATAAGATACTAAAATGACAATGGCTGGAACTCTCCATTTCTCTCAGTCTTTGCATTCATGGGCACTAAGAGCTGTAGCTACAGTTGAGGAACCAGGTGAGCGGACAGCTGGCTCAGCCCTCCATACCAGTAACTTTCTCACATATAGGGAGGTGGGTCAAAATTGGAATTGATGTTAAGGCTGTGTCTACACTTCGAACACCGGAAATATTCTTCTGACAACCCAACACTGCCTACACTGGGGCTCAGGTCACTAACTACTTATCTCAGTGGAGAGGACTTTTCACACCCCTGAGAGATGTGGCTATGCCAACACAGCTTTTCTACATCGACCAGCCTTTAGCTGGCTTATTGACCTGAAAGACAATGGATTTCAGTCTTTTTCTTTATATTGATGGTTGATGAGTGCAGCTGTCCTACCTGCTGGACACATCCTGTGACAGATGTCAGGCCTTTCCTTTGCAAATTAGAGAAGTGGGGAAGACAGTGATCCTTACAGTCTAAGTTGGTAAAAATTTATACAACTTGTCACCTCGAGTAGCTTTCCTTTGAATAGAAATTGACTTAGAAACTAAACAAAATAAATTCTATTTGAAAACACAAAATACTAAAATCTATACTGGGCCAATATTCTCTTATACACACTTTCTCACACACATTCTCCCACCCCAACCTTTGGAGTGAGGTTTTCTACCAGAACTCTTTATACTACAGGGGGTAAATTAAATCAAATTAACTATTCAAGATTAGCCACCATTTCCTGTACGACTAACAAAACAAAAAAAAAACAACTTTAAGTTTTCCAAAATACTTCAGATTATCACACATTTAGTCTCTTCTTCTTTAACCAATAACTTCACCAATAATCTCATTTTAATAGATGATAAAAACATATTCAAAGATCACAAATTCTTATCATATATGTTAGTTTTCTTCTAATGCCCATTGCCAACAACTGAACCTTGGCTCAAGATGTGGTTTATCCCAACCACTTCTGTGAGTTCATATATCTCAGGATCTTCTACAGTATGTGTTGGTGGAAGGGGTCTCCTATGTGGGAATCTTGGCATCATGAGGAAAAATACCTCTCGTGTCACACTTTTAATCTTTCAAAGTGAGAGAAGATAGAGAAGTGATGTAAATGCATAAAACACAAGAGAGAAGTGTCTGGTCTACACTAAAGACATTTATCGGTTAAGTATATTACTCCGATGTGTGAAAAATCCACACCACTGAGCAATGTAGTTACACAGCCCTAACCCCCTGTGTAGATAGCGATACATCAGCAGCAGAACTTCTCCTGCCAAAAGAGACACTGCCGCTTGCGAGGGTTGAACTAATCAAGTCCGATGAGAGAAATGTCTCCCATTGGCTGAAAGCATCTGTAATAGCAGCGCTACAGCAGCGCAGCTACATTGGTGCAGCTGCACCAACATCAGCTTTATTGTGTAGCCAGAGCATCAGACACAAAACCATAGAATCAGAACTCAACATGCGAGTATCCAGAAGTCTGAAATTGGAGCCTGATACATTCATTGCCTCATTGGTCACCATCATTTCTACAGCCTTGAAGTCCTTGTTACCCAATCAGGCAGCCAGTTTGGGATCCAAGGGGAAGGAATGTCCTTTGAAGCTCTCTCTCTTTGGATCCAAATGGTGAAGGATGATTGTTCTCAGTGTAACCTGGCATCCTTTGGAACTGTAATCAGTGACACTGAACTAGGAAATGGAGCTGTACAAACAATTTTCCTTGGGTCATTGGTCACCATAGCTTCCTTTACTGGAGTGGAAACCAAGAACTGGGTGTGGACTCTTTCAGCCCCAGCTCTTTCCAAATCCTTGGCCTTGGGTAGGGTAAATTTACACTTCTCCGAAGTAGAATCCTTTACAAAACCACTCCAAATCTCAGCAGTGTTAGTGAGGCTTACCAAAACATGGAGGCTTACCAAAACATGCCCAGCTTTTCTTTAATTTGGTGGCACAGTTCCAGGCAAGGGACTGGATAAAGGGCTGGATCACAAAACTGATTTGATTCGATATACATTTTTAGCACCTACAAAGGATAAATTCAACAAAACTCCACTTCTATTTCCTCAGCATCTGCATCATGAAGGGCAGCATCTCCGATACAATAAGATTAGCTAGGAAAGATCTTCTGTAGGGCCTGGGTTACAAAGGCTTTGGAACCAAATACCTGGGCATTGTGCCTAGTTCAAAAAGCACTTACCATGGAATTTTCTCCCCAGATCATCTGGGACAATATTGACTTAAACAATTGAACTACACAGTGATCATATGCACTTCCTTCAGTTAGTTGGGGTTCTACTGTTGATCACCATTTCTGAGTAGAGATTTTAAATCACTGCTGTTCCTTTGTTAGCCTGTCCAGTAAATTGGAGAGTTCTCTAATGCTGACAGAACTGCACCTCAACCTTTTCCATGACATCATGCAGGGATGGGGAAAAAGCAAAGCTGAAGTGAGAAATGATGACTTTAACAAATAGTCATTTGTCTTAAATTCTCCAATAAATCTGAGCTACATCCTATCAAACTGAACTAATATCCAACTGAGTGACCAAACAGCCTAAGGGAAAGATAGAAACCCACATCACAGAGAGCTAGAATACACGGCAATGAAAGTGTGAAGTGAATTTCCAGAGCAGGTCACATCTGATTATTCAGAATCAGGACAAGAGATTCTCCCATCACATTCTCCTCTGATCCATTCAAACATACTTCACTCAGCACTGTCTCAATAGCCAGTTATGTTATTTACAAAATTTTTAGTATCCGAGCATTGCCATAATGGGGGACAAAAGCACTCACCTTGCCAGAAGTGGCTTTACCAATAGATGGAACCTGGGATTTAAACTCCCAATGAGCACACTGTTTGGGATCCATTTGAATTCCCCTTCCAGGTCTTTGCCACTTTCATCTCCAGTCAGAGTGACTCTGAGATAAGATTAAAGAAGTCAAAGCATCATCTCCAAGCACAGACAGCTGAGAACTCTTCCTCACAGGACACTTTGAGAAGTGGATGGATAGAATGGGATGAAGATAACCTCTGCATGGCTCAGACAAAAGGTAACAGTTCTGCAGTGATGGGGAAGGAGGGAATCTCTGAGTCTCCCCATCTCCTTCCAGTGTCAGAGGCTGAAATGACACTTTTTTTCCTGCTCCTGCTCCTCTTCATTTAAATATAATTTGAAAAATTCCCATTATATCTGCTCTTCAGCACAACCCAGAGCAACGTGAGAACAAGTGGCAATGATACAATCTGTATCACTGGTGACTAACAATAATTTTGAAATAGGAAGAATAGTATAAATGTGATGCTCCCTGGTTCCTGATAGGAAGGGCACACTCGAATTACTCATGGGATAATGGAGTTGATAGAAAGGACAAATGGGTCCATCTCAAAACAGGGCAAACTGCAAAAGGCAAAAATGGGCCACTCATCTGGTCAAACTGAGGGATAACCATGCTGCAAACAGTTCAAACAGCTTTAAAAGTTACTATGTGGGAATCAGGAAAATTATTAGAGAAAAAAAAGTATTGATAGCCCTAGAGGTGTTTATGTTGTTGATCTCCCTTGCAGATTCTCTGATGACTAACATGGGCTAAGTGCCCACAGAAGGTTTTCCCGCACTCACTGCATTTATAGGGCCTCTTCCCTGTGTGGATTTTCTGATGTTTAGAAAGGCTTGAGCTGCTACTGACGTTTTTCCCACACTCACTGCATTCATAGGGCCTCTTCCCTGTGTGGATTCTCTGATGTTGATAAAGGCCTGAGCTGCGATTGAAGGTTTTCCCACATTCACGGCATTCATAGGGCCTCTCCCCTGTGTGAATTCTCTGATGTTCGGAAAGGGCTGAGCTGTTAGTGAAGCATTTTCTACACTCACAGCATTCATAGGGCCTCTCCCCTGTGTGGATTCTCTGATGTTTAGAAAGGCCTGAACTGCTAGTGAAGCTTTTCCCACACTCACTGCATTCATAGGGTCTCTCCCCTGTGTGGATTCTCCGATGTTGATAAAGGCCTGAGCTGCAAGTGAAGCATTTTCCACACACACTGCATTCATAGGGCCTCTCCCCTGTGTGGATTCTCTGATGGGTAAGAAGGTTTGAGCTGCGATTGAAGGTTTTCCCACACTCACTGCATTCATAGGGCCTCTCCCCTGTGTGAATTCTCTGATGTTCGGAAAGGGCTGAGCTGTTAGTGAAGCATTTTCCACACTCACTGCATTCATAGGGCCTCTCCCCTGTGTGGATTCTCTGATGTTTAGTAAGGCCTGAGCTGCTAGTGACGCTTTTCCCACACTCATTGCATTCATAGGGCCTCTCCCCTGTGTGGATTCTCTGATGTTGATAAAGGCCCGAGCTGCTAGGGAAGCTTTTCCCACACTCACTGCATTCATAGGGCCTCTGCCCTGTGTGGATTCTTTGATGCCTAATAAGGTGCGCACTGCGATTGAAGGTTTTCCCGCACTCACTGCATTCATAGGGCCTCTCCCCTGTGTGGATTCTCTGATGTTGATAAAGGCCCGAGCTGCTAGGGAAGCTTTTCCCACACTCACTGCATTCATAGGGCCTCTCCCCTGTGTGGATTCTGAGATGCTTTATAAGGATGGAGTAATCACATACGTTTTTCCCAAACTCAGTGCATGTATTTTTTCTCTTTCCGCTGAGGATTTCCTGTTGTGTTGTGATTTCCTTGAGGTCCTTCTGAGTTTCCTGACAGGAAATACATTTACCCACTTTCTCCTCTGGCTGCTTTCTCTGCTCTCTTTCTGCTTTGTGCAGAATGTGATGGGATTTTCCCTGCTCATGACTCCTGGACACATTCCTTTTCGATCTTTGCGATAATTCTCTGTGTTTAGCCACTTGCTCAACATTTTCTTGCTGAGAATTCTGCTCCTCTTTCTCACATACCATTGTGTCACCTGCTGTGATAGAGACAGAAATCTCAAACAGGGATGGAAAGGGGAAGGCCAAACCAATACAAGTACTGGAGAGAGGTCAAATAAAAATCAGGAACTGAACTCCCCCAAGTTCTTCCCCAAACAGGAGAGAGGAGGGGATCAATTCAGCCTTCACATCCCATCCAAATTCATGGGGGAAGAGAGGAAGCTACTGTCTGGTGTCTGCTAGGGTCTACAGGAAGACATGAGCTATATTTACCCTAAGGATACGACCCCTGCTAGGGACAATATTGAACTGAGAGACCTTCCAAGGGCATTGTAGGGCATCCCAGATGTTTCCTTCAGGCACTTACAGATTCTGAGTTGGTTTAATGTTTCCTCACCTGTGCAGGGAGCTCTCAGGATCTCTCTTTCTTCTGAACGCTGGAGGTCTGGGACCAATGGCTCTTCCTGTTGTTCCAGCTGGGAGATCACATCAGGTTGGGAAACTGGAAACCCTGCTAAGATGAAAGAAAACAAAGGAGTTCAGTTGATTTCATAAGACTGTCTTAAAAAAACCCACTCTATTAATTTAACTTCAGTGCTTAGTGTGAGCTGGTGTGCCTGGGGCAGTCCACACTGAAAATGCCAGGGTCAGGGCAGGCTGAAAAAGGGAGAGCAGATGCTCCCAAAACTGGTGGTTAACACTGAAGTTAAACTCAACGACCAGTCACAAACTGTGCTTCTGATCCCACACACGGGTTAGCGAGAAGCTGAAAAAAGAAATCACACAGCCCCTTTTACTGCATTCCAGTTCTCCGACTCCCAATCAGCACCTAGGTCCTGTACAGTGAGAGGTTATTTAAAAACTCTGCTCATATACAAAATGTTTTTCTGAACACAAAGGGTCAGCCACATTACAAGATCACTATAGGTTTGGATCTTACCCAAAAGACCACACTGCCAGCCAATCCTTTAACATGGAAAGACAAGACACGACACAAAAAACGTTGTTAAATGGAAAAGCAGTGAGATGCATTCAGAAATCTATATATCAGGTTCTTAGCATTATTGGTGAGTTGCTGGCTTGAAAGTCTGTCTGGAACACATCCACAGGTTGGATGGGTCATTCAGTCCTTTGTTCAAGGCGTCAATTTGTAGAGAAGTTGCTCCAGAGGTAGGAAGAGGGATTGAAGACAAAATGGAGATGATGCAGCTGCCCTTTATATTCCTTTTGCATGTGGCTTGTACTTCCTGTGTCCCAAACACAAGCTTCACAGCACAGGGCATGGAAAAGCCTTGGAGGTCTCAGTACACAGGCATACCCCTGCATGTCTTGCTGCCTCAATAGGTTTATGCCCTTGATCAGGGATGGGCCACATCCAGCCGACAGGACCGTCCTGCCCAGTCCCTGAGCTCCCGGCTGGGGAGGCTAGCCCCTCCCCCACAGCCATGCCACCACGCGGGCAGTGCTCCTGCGGGGCGGGGCGGGACTGTGCGCTCCCGCTGCGCAGTGTATCTGGCTCTGCGCGGTCCACGTGGCTGCCAGACACGCTGCTCTGAACAGCATGGTAAGGACGTGGGGGCGTTGGATAAGGGGCAGGGAGTCCCGGGGGGCAGTCAGGGGACAGTTGGATGGGGCGGAGGTTCTGGGGGGATAGGGGGTTGGATAGGTGTGGGAGTCCCAGGGGTCTGTCAGTGGGCAGGGGGGTGGATAGAGGTCAGGGCAGTCAGGGGACAGGTAGCAGCGGGGTTGGGTAGGGGGTGGGGTCCTGGGAGGGCAGTTGGGGGGGGTCTCTGGAGGGGGCGCTTACGGGACAAGGAGCAGGGGGGGTTGGATTGCTCGGGGATTCTGAGGGGGGCAGACAGGGGGCAGTAAGTGGGAGGGGGCAGATAGGGGGTGTTTGGGGACCCCAATGTGGCCCTCGGGCTAAAAATTTTGCCCACCCCTGCCCTTGATCCTTTCCATGGTCTCACTGTACAGCTGATGGGCCATCAAACAGCCTAGACAGCGCTGACTCCAATATGTCTCACCCAGAAACACTGCACAAGTCTGGAACTACAGATCTACTCTACAAATCTATAACTCACAATACAAAGGTGATACAAACATAGAAACAAAATTCTCATACTTGGAAAAGCATAACATTTTCACTGACACCTGTCATGGCATATCTAGCACGAGTCATTTCAATTGTATCAAATTGGTATTGATAAAAAAAATAATATAAAATGTCTCACAATTCCATACAGTGTCACACTTGGTAAAGCAGTGAATTCCCAGGACCAGCTCCCCGGTCCTTGAAGATGCTGAACACTGTGCTTATGATGTATTGAAATACCCACATATCTGCTGGGAACACACACAGACAGACGCTGTGTCAGTCTGTACCCCTATGTTCACTCTTCTAGAAAATTATGATCAATTTTGTACACAGAATGGCATTTTGAAAACACATAATCTACTGAATATTGTCCTGTTAAAATATGTAGCAACACTGTATGTAAAGTTATGAGATTTTACTGTATGATATTACTGAAAAAGTTACAATTCCAGGGAAGATCAGTTTCTCGGAGACAGCAAGGCAAACAGCTGGTCAAACAGCCATTCTGCGGCAGGGACACTTGAAGCTCATAACAACAGACAGCCTGGCACCATGACTCAGCTGAGAACTGAAGTTGTTTCTAGTACAAAGGACTGAATTATAAAAAGAGGTGAGAAAAATGCTTGAGACTCTCTCTCTCCCCTTCCCCTCTGCTCATGACAACTCCTGCAGAATTGAACGTGGGTGGCAGGGGCGGGTTAGGGGGAGTCCTGGCTGAAAGGAAAACCAGCCTGTCTCAGCAGATGGTGAGAGAACATTTGCTTTCAATCCGTTTCAGCTTGTTAACTTAGATCGGGGTGGGCAAACTTTTTAGCCAGAGGGCCACATCGGGGTTGCAAAATTGTATGGAGGGCCGGGTAGGGAAGGCTGTGCCTCCTCAAACAGCCTGGCCCTGCCCCCTATCCGACCCCACCCACTTCCCGCCCCCTAACTGCCCCCCTCAGAACTGCCGACCCATCCAACCCCGCCTGCTCCTTGTCCCCTGACCACCTGCTCCAGAGAACCCCACCACCACTAACCACCCCCCCGCCAGGACTCCCTTGGGATCCCACCCCCTATCTAAGCCTCCCTGATCCTTGTCCCCTGACCGCCTCCTCCCAACCCCGCCCCCACCCTAACTACCCCCCCAGAACCCCACCCAACCCCTCCTGCTCCCTGTCACCTGACTGCCCCGACCCATATCCACATCCCTGCCCCCTGACGGACCCCGGGACTCCCACGCCTATCCAACCCCTGCATTCCCTATCCCCTGACCGCCCGCCCAACCGCCCCCTGCTCCCGTGTGGATCGGACACAGACTTCTTTTAGGGGAGAGTCTGATGATAGAGAATCTCCAAGTTATAGTCAGTAGCAGAGGACTGAAAAGTATAATGTAAGGGCCGGATCAGATGATAAACAGTCACATAAAAAAGAATCTGGCACATCAGAAAAAGGCAGGCTAATAAACAGGGACAAGTTTTTAAAGTGCTTGTACACAAATGCCAGAAGTCTAAATAATAAGATGGGTGAACTAGAGTGCCTTGTGATAAAGAAGGATATAGATATAATAGGCATCACAGAAACCTGGTGGACTGAGAGCAACCAATGGGACACAATCATTCCGGGGTACAAAATATATCGGAAGGACAGAACAGGTCGTGCAGGGGGAGGAGTGGCACTATATGTGAAAGAAAGTGTAGATTCAAATGAAGTAAAAATCGTAAGCGAATCCACATGTTCCATAGAGTCTCTATGGATAGAAATTTCATGCTCTAGTAAAAATATAACATTAGGGATCTATTATCGACCACCTGACCAGGACAGTAATAGTGATGATGAAATGCTAAGGGAAATTAGAGAGGCTATCAAAATTAAGAACCCAATAATAGTGGGGGATTTCAATTATCCCCATATTGACTGGGAACATTTCACTTCAGGACGAAATGCAGAGATAAAATTTCTCGATACTTTAAAATACTGCTTCATGGAGCAGCTGGTACGGGAACCCACAAGGGGAGAGGCAACTCTAGATTTAATCCTGAGTGGAGCGCAGGAGCTGGTCCAAGAGGTAACTATAGCGGGACCGCTTGGAAACAGTGACCATAATACAATAGCATTCAACATCCCTGTGGTGGGAAGAACACAACTGCCCAACACTGTGGCATTTAATTTCAAAAGGGGGAACTATACAAAAATGAGGGGGTTAGTTAGACAAAAGTTAAAAGGTACAGTGACTAAAGTGAAATCCCTGCAAGTTGCATGGGCACTTTTTAAAGACACCATAATAGAGGCCCAACTTCAATGTATACCCCAAATTAAGAAAAACAGTAAAAGAACTAAAAAAGAGCCACCGTGGCTTAACAACCATGTAAAAGAAGCAGTGAGAGATAAAAAGACTTCCTTTAAAAAGTGGAAGTCAAATCCTAGTGAGGCAAATAGAAAGGAGCACAAACACTGCCAACTTAAATGCAAGAGTGTAATAAGAAAAGCCAAAGAGGAGTTTGAAGAACGGCTATCCAAAAACTCCAAAGGTAATAACAAAATGTTTTTTAAGTACATCAGAAGCAGGAAGCCTGCTAAACAACCAGTGGGGCCCCTTGATGATCAAAATTCAAAAGGAGCGCTTAAAGACGATAAAGTCATTGCGGAGAAACTAAATGGATTCTTTGCTTCAGTCTTCACGGCTGAGGATGTTAGGGAGATTCCCAAACCTGAGCTGGCTTTTGTAGGTGACAAATCTGAGGAACTGTCACAGATTGAAGTGTCACTAGAGGAGGTTTTGGAATTAATTGATAAACTCAACATTAACAAGTCACCGGGACCAGATGGCATTCACCCAAGAGTTCTGAAATAACTCAAATGTGAAGTTGCGGAACTATTAACTAAGGTTTGTAACCTGTCCTTTAAATCGGCTTCGGTACCCAATGACTGGAAGTTAGCTAATGTAACGCCAATATTTAAAAAGGGCTCTAGGGGTGATCCCGGCAATTACAGACCGGTAAGTCTAACATCGGTACCGGGCAAATTAGTTGAAACAATAGTAAAGAATAAAATTGTCAGACACATAGATAAACATAAACTCTTGAGCAATAGTCAACATGGTTTCTGTAAAGGGAAATCGTGTCTTACTAATCTATTAGAATTCTTTGAAGGGGTCAACAAACATGTGGACAAGGGAGATCCAGTGGACATAGTGTACTTGGATTTCCAGAAAGCCTTTGACAAGGTCCCTCACCAAAGGCTCTTACGTAAATTAAGCTGTCATGGGATAAAAGGGAAGGTCCTTTCATGGATTGAGAACTGGTTAAAGGACAGGGAACAAAGGGTAGGAATTAATGGTAAATTCTCAGAATGGAGAGGTGTAACTAGTGGTGTTTCCCAAGGGTCAGTCCTCGGACCAATCCTATTCAATTTATTCATAAATGATCTGGAGAAAGGGGTAAACAGTGAGGTGGCCAAGTTTGCAAATGATACTAAACTTCTCAAGATAGTTAAGACCAAAGCAGATTGTGAAGAACTTCAAAAATCTCACAAAACTAAGTGATTGGGCAACAAAATGGCAAATGAAATTTAATGTGGATAAATGTAAAGTAATGCACATTGGAAAAAATAACCCCAACTATACATACAACATGATGGGGGCTAACTTAGCTACAATGAGTCAGGAAAAAGATCTTGGCGTCATCGTGGATAGTTCTCTGAAGATGTCCACGCAGCGTGCAGAGGTGGTCAAAAAAGCAAATAGGATGTTAGGAATCATTAAAAAGGGGATAGAAAATAAGACTGAGAATATATTATTGCCCTTATATAAATCCATGGTACACCCACATCTTGAATACTGTGTACAGATGTGGTCTCCTCACCTCAAAAAAGATATTCTAGCACTAGAAAAGGTTCAGAAAAGGGCAACTAAAATGATTAGGGGTTTAGAGAGGGTCCCATACGAGGAAAGATTAAAGAGGCTAGGACTCTTCAGCTTGGAAAAGAGAAGACTAAGGGGGGACATGATAGAGGTATATAAAATCATGAGTGATGTTGAGAAAGTGGATAAGGAAAAGTTATTTACTTATTCCCATAATATAAGAACTAGGGGTCACCAAATGAAATTAATAGGCAGCAAGTTTAAAACAAAGAAAAGGAAGTTCTTCTTCACGCAGCGCACAGTCAACTTGTGGAACTCCTTACCTGAGGAGGTTGTGAAGGCTAGGACTATAACAATGTTTAAAAGGGGACTGGATAAATTCATGGCGGCTAAGTCCATAAATGGCTATTAGCCAGAATGGGTAAGAATGGTGTCCCTAGCCTCTGTTCGTCAGAGGATGGAGATGGATGGCAGGAGAGAGATCACTTGATCATTGCCTGTTAGATTCACTCCCTCTGGGGCACCTGGCATTGGCCACTGTCGGTAGACAAATACTGGGCTAGATGGACCTTTGGTCTGACCCGGTACGGCCTCTCTTATGTTCTTATGTTCCCTGTCCCTTGACTGCCCCCGGGACACCATGCCCCTTATCCAACCCCCTGGCCCCCTTACCACAGCCATGCGGCCCGCCGGAGCTAGACATGAGGTCCCTCAGGAGCGTGCAGATCAGCCCCCTTACCATGCCACTCAGAGCAGTAGGAGCTCGCAGCCCCACCGCTGCAGCACTGCCCAGGAGCCGTGGGCCAGAGCGCTGGTGGCGCGGCATGTTGAGGCTGCAGGGGGACAGCGGGGGTGAGGGGAGGGGAGGGGAGGGGGGAGCCTCCTCGGCCGGGAGCTCAGGGGCCGAGCAGGCTGGGCCCGCGGGCCAGATGTTTACCCACCCCTGACTTACACGTTAGTTTGTAAAAAGAACAGGAGTACTTGTGGCACCTTAGAGAGTAACAAATTTATTTGTGGTTTATCTTGCATTTCTTTTGTAAACAATTCTGACTTTTATGACTCGTTACCTGTAGTCACTTAAAATCTTTTTTTTTTGGTAATTAACAATCTTGTTTTATTGTTTTATCCAACTTGCTTGTTTGGATTAAAGTGTGTTGGAAACTGCATTTGGGATGTAGCGGGGTGGACGTCCGCTCCTGTCCTGAAGGGTTAAAAACAGCCCTGGGAGGGGGCTGTGGCTGGAGAAAGCAGCTTTTAGGCTGGGCTGATTGGGGGAAGTGGCTGCAGCTGGGGCCACGCCCCAAACAGACTCAGCTGCCCTATAAAGGCAGAGAAGCCAGGGGCAGATAGAGTCTCTCTCTGTTTGTAGAGGGAGATGGGCCCAGCTGCAGGGAGCTGGACACAGGGTACCTGAGTGGAGCAGGACTGGGGAAAGGCAGAGGAGCGGGGGGGGCTCCAGCCTGGAAAGCCCCAGGCTGAGGCCTGGCAGAAGGCAAGAGATACTGGGGGGTTGCAGAGGGCAGCCCAGTGGTAGGCAAAGGCAGCAGGTGCAAACCCTCCTTGCAGTGATACTGCAGTTTCCCCCGGGGTGTGGGGCTAGACGATGACTGGCCTTATACTGAGCCGAGGTGGGAATAGTGGGTGGATGTTCCCTGGGAAGGGGAGACCCTAAGATATGAAGGGGACTGTTTGATTGGATTTTATATTACAGTCCAATACATAAACATAGAGGGTGGGAGTTCCCTGGGGAGGGGAGACCTTAAGACTGAGGGGTTACTGCCAGAGGGCAGCACCCCAGGTAAAAGGGGCACCAGGTCCAGGGAGGGAAACGGGGGGCCAGAGGACAGGCAGATCACCGGCCTGCAGAGGGTGCGCTGGAGCTGGAATGAGCTAATTCCCAGAAATCACCAGCAGGGGGTGCCGCAGGGATGAGTCCACTCATGTACATGGGATAACAAGGCTGGTGCATGTCATTTTCCACAGATGAAATGACAGACTTCATATGAGCTTGCCTTGTTCAGTAGTGTGCTGGACAGGGAAAGATGCACATTTCTGGGGGAAGTCTGGGAAAAGAGACTTTTCTGGTGTTTTCCTGTCCTGCACTGTAACTCATGAGTCACTAAGCGGGGAGGGATAGCTCAGTGGTTTGAGCATTGGCCTGCAAAACGCAGGGTTGTGAGTTCAATCCTTGAGAAGACCACTTAGGGATCTGGGGCAAAAATTGGTCCTGCTAGTGAAGGCAGGGGGCTGGACTCAATGACCTTTCAAGGTCCCTTCCAGTTCTAGGAAAGTGGTATATCTCCAATTATTACCTAACTAGCAGCACTAAATACTGTGTAGCTTTTTTTTTTTTCCCCCAGAACAAAGGGGTTTATTGGGGGAGGGGTCCCAGGCGGTGTGGGGAGAGGCTGGCATCTTCTCACAAGGCCTTGTTAGTTTGCACTGCTGCAGCCCTTCCCCAGGGGGGCAGGACCCACGTCCATGGGGGGCTGGCACTCCTGTCCCCGGGCATGGCAGCAGCCGAGCACGAGAGGTAGTCAGGAGCTAATGGTCCCCCGGCTCAGCCCACGAAGTTGATGACAACGAGGTGCAGGATGGTGCTGGCGAAGAGGAAGTCGGCGAAGGCCCGTTCTGGAGAGATGGCCTGGAAGTCGCCTTTGTTCTGTGGATTGATCTGGATCCTCAGGCAAACGCCCAGGATGATGCTGCCCACGGCCGAGATGAAGCTGCTGAGGAAGGAGTTGAAGGGGAAGGTGCCCACGCCCAGGCAGTAGCCGAACTGCAGCGCGCCGCTCAGCAGCACGTAGAGCAGATACGCGTCCAGCACCTTGAGGCGGCTGGCGGTGCCGCTGCTGTACTCGGCCAGGAAGCGCCGCACCACGGAGCCCACCGAGCCCCCGCCGGACCCCGCCGCGCCCGACATGGCCGCCCCCCGCCGCTGGAAGCGAGTTACATGCTGGAGACTGTGTGTTAACTGCCCAGGAGTGGCTGCTCTCACAGTAAACCAGTGTAAAAGTCACCCCAGCTTGGGAAACTGAGGGGACACAGCTGTTCAACACTCCAGATTGCACTGTGGTTAATGTCACAGACACTCAATTTCAAAGAGGCTCCCAAAACATACAAAGCAAATCCATGTCCCAGAAAACCAAGACTCCAGAGAGAGGGCAAGTCTCCCTGCCACTGCTTCTTGCTGACAGCGAGGTCCAGAGACAATGAGAGAGTCCTGGGGAAGCTGGGAACAGTAACCATGGGCTGGTGGGGTTCAGTGGAGAAAGGGAACAGGAAGGGCAGGGATATGACTGAATGCAGGATCTCAGCAGTACTAGATGTCAGGATAGCACATAGTGCAGCCCATTGGAAAACATAATCCCAACTAGACATATAAAACGATGAGGTCTAAATTAGCTGTTTCCACTCAAGAGAGAGAACTTGGAGTCATGGATAGTTCTCTGAAAACATCCACTCAATGTGCAGCAGCAGCAAAAAGCGAATGGAATGTTGGGAATCATTAAGCAAGGGATAGAAAAGACAGAAAATATCATATTGCCTGTATATAAATCTATGGTACGTCCACATCTCGAATACGGCTGTAGGAGCTGGATTTTATAATGTACTGTGAGAATTTAATGTATGATTGGATTTCATCCTATCAGCCACCCTGTTTGAATAGCAGAAGGGAATGACAGACCAGAACAATCCTTCTGACTGATTGAGGTCACCTTTTGTTTTAGGATAAGTTACACTGTCTACTATGGTTTCCTCTATGTATTACAAATTAGGCACTCTAGTTAAATCTACATGTCTTTGTTTTAAGGTTTAGTAAATAAGAGACAGGATTCACTATTGTGTCTATGTTAAGTAGATCAGAGAAACATTGAAGGCAAGGTTTCATTTGCAATGCCTTTTTGCTCGATATAAAATACTACTGTTTGTATTCTCAGTGGGTTTGTGTGAATGAGGATGTATGCATCAGGAAAAGAGAAGGTGTGAAGGCCATTGTTATAGCCAGAGTCAAGGAAGAAGGAGTCAAGAGACTTAAAGGACATCAAAGAATCATCAACGCGCATCCATAATGAAGGGCAGATTGATGACCCTGAGGTAAAGGCTGGCACCCCTGAGGACAATTGATTAAATCAGAACAAAGGACAGGCTGACCCTCTCGGAGGTGCACTGGAATGTTTATACCAGTTAAGAAGTAACCGATCACAAACTGATACAGCAAAATCCATAGACTTCAACAAAGACAAAAACCCTATAAGAACCAGGGTGCTTGGCCATGTGAGTTTGGGTTCATCTTGCCAGACTCCCGGAGCATTGGATTGCGACCAACAAGAGCCCAGCCCCACACTCGTGCTCAGTGTAATTGGCCATTAGACTGACTCGAGCTACAACAGACTGGTAACTATGAACAGCTCTGGCGGAGGAAGGGAGGGAGAGAGAGAGAGAGAGAGAGAGAGAGAGAAAGAGAGATGCTAACTGTTGTATTCTCAATAAATGTTGTGTATTTACCTTCCTCTATAAAGATCCCATGTGCTTTGTAGGAGCATAACACTGCGTGCAGATGTGGTCGCCCCATCTCAAAAAAGTTTACTTATACAAACAGGAGATATTTGACACTGTGCGATACTGCTCCTGTGTTCTGCAGCAGGAGAGGGTCTGTGGCAGTGTGGGGGTCACTGGCATATTGGGGTGATGCAGAGACAGGACAGAGCAGAGGTGGCATTGTGGGGCTGGCATGAACCGTATCTCTTCATTTCCCCTTCCAAGAACTGAGGGGATTGGAATCCTTACCCAGCGAGGTCACATTCTCATAGTTCTCCTGCATGACGTCTCTGTAGAGGGCTCTCTGAGCAGAATCCAGCAGAGCCCACTCTTCCCTGGAGAAATACACAGCCACCTCCTCAAAGGTCACTGGCATCTGAAAGAGCAAGAGTCCAACACTCAGTACCTGCTGCCCCACTCACAGCCCCACTATTTGTGGGGGAGAGAAGCCAATCAAATGCAAGCTTTGAGTCTATCACAGTCAGAGTCCCACCTCCACCCCACTCAGAGCATCCTGGAAACACCAGGTTAAGGGGACGAATAGAGAGCCCCTTTTCTCTCCCAGCAGATCCATCACACTCCTACTAGCCACAGACGGATAAAGGAGATGGAGCCCCTAGCAGGGACCAGGGAGAGATCTCCGGTAGGAAGCCCAACACCCTCCTCATTGTGCAGAGCTGGATACGAAAGGAGGGGAATCTCCCCTAAACCTCACTAGTGGGTGCCCCCTTCATATCTCACAGCAGCCACTGGTCAGTCAGGTCAGGCTCCAGCACTGGGATTCTGGTCAGTTTTCCTAGCCCCAGGTAGGAGGGTTATTTTCTGTTTCACAAATTAGGGTATTTCCACCTCCTAATCTCATGGGTCTGTTCCTAGAATCTGGGCCATTTATTAAACTCCCCCCAGCAGGAATGTCACAAGCTGTCCTCCTCCCTTCCCCATCCTGTGCATTTCCTGACCCCCTCCAAACCAGACTGTGCAAATCTTCCCATCTCCGGCGTATTTGCTGTCCCTCTCCCTCCTGCAGGAACCCATCAGCAACCCCCCGATAATCCCTACCTGAACAGGCTCCTCTGCAGCCATTTCTCTCCCCTGTCCCATGGCAGGATGGGATGAGCTAGAGCGAAACATGGACGTCATTCTGCAGCCTGGGAAGGTGAGAAGGGCAGTTGTGGAGGTTTCAGAACAGGCTTTAGTTAATTTCACATCACTATTCCCACAGGCCCTTTCCCTGCAGACAGACATCCTAGATTCTGCCATGCTGGGAAAATGCTCAATCTCTTTATTACAGTGTGGAGCTGGCCCTTCCTGCCAGGCTAAGCCCACAGACACATTTTTAACCTCCCTTCTCCCTCCCCCGATCACATAACAAAGTCTCTGAACACAAGGCTAGAAAAGAACAGAACCAAAGGAGTCATTGTGGGGGATTCCCTTGGACACTGACGCCCCGGCAGCCACACCCCAGCAGGGGGAATATGGAGTCAAGAACCAGCTTTTCCTCTGTCTGATCCTTTTCTTTTTCACTGGAAAGTGGTTCTGCCCAGGGATGCTGCAATACATGTGTCTGGGTGGACTAATGAGTGGGAAGAGAGATTTCTAGCTCTCTTCTCCCACTTCCCCTTTCTGTCTCTCCTTCCCCGTCCTCTCTCCCTGCTCCTCTGGCTGGGACAGTCCCATGCCTGGAGGCTTTGCTCTCCCATGGCTGGATTTGCTCCTGGCAATTGCTAATGGGAGGAGAAATGACGAGGGGTTGTTTGTGCAGAGTCACTTTATTGCCAGCCCCCAGCACTTTCCCTGAGGTCTTTCAATAACCTGGGGTCCGTAGCTCAGAATTTGTATTAACAGGGCCCAGGGCTGCCCTAGGGGGCTAGGACCAGCTGCAGAAAGTCATCACCTGGGCCGGGCAAAGAAGCAGCTTTAACTAAGGTCACATCCCAGCACAGAATCCCACTGGGGAGCAGCAGCTGCTAAGCCTGGTCTCCCAGATCACAATGGAGGCTGCAGCGTCTGACCCAGGAAGCTGAAGCCCAATATCCTGAGCAGAGAGGGACAGAGCCTTTGAGCAGCTTCCCTCCTTTAGCTCTCTGGGGAGAGCAGCTAATGAGAGTCCCTCCTCACAGGGAGAATTGCTGATCTCATTTGCCCCACTGTCCGTCCGGAGTCACTCCTTGTCTTTCCATGCAGTGACTCTGGATTAACAATGGTCTCAATGAAACCACATTTCAGGAAGAAGGAGTCCAGAACGCTGTGGAAGAGACCATCGTGTGGCATTTCTAGCCCCCTTCCCACCTGCCGCACCCCCAGGATCTAGGACAAGGACTCGGGGGGGGAAGGCAGCATGAATATTCCCTGCGGGACCAGAAGTTCCTGCAGTTTTCAAGAGGGGAGAAAAGCAAAATCTGTGATTTCACCTGACAGTGTTTGGTAAGTGGATAGAAAGTTACCAGGGTGACTGGGCCTGGCTGGGGGCTGCCTGGCCGCGCTTGGAGCCAGGATTGTGGCACAAACTGATCCGGGAGCAGGATCAGGGTTAGCAGCAGCCCCCAGACACCCCCCAGTCCCCAGAGCCCAGACCCCACAGCCGGGGCCCCAGACACCCCCACAGCCCCAGCCAGGGTCCTGCCAGATCTTCCCTGGCCCCCAGTCCCCAGAGTCCCTGGCCAGGGGCCCAGACACCCCCAGAGCCCCCCCAGCCCCAGGGAGAAAGGGGGCAGGACGGGGGGGGCAGCGGTAAATCCGAGGGGGTCTCAACCCCCCCCCCTTTCTCTCCCCGCTCCTCGGGGGTCACCGGCCCCCCCCCGGCCATGTCCGGGCTGCACCGACACTTCCCCCCCCGCCCCTTTCCCAGCCCCCCCCGGGGGGGTCAATGGGCCCCGGGACCCCCCCCCGCTGCCCCGCCCGGGCTCCCGGCTCACAATGGAGCAGCGCGCGGCGCTCACCCAGCAGCTGATCACACTCCGCCCCGCCCCCGATCTGCGCATGCCCAGAGCCGGGAGACACAAAACTCTTCTCTGGCTCCGGGCGAGGCTCCAACAGCCCCGCGCGCGTTCGCAGTCCGGCTCCGCCTCCCTCACTAACGTCACTTCCTGTCCAGGGAGCGTGAGGAACTACATTTCCCAGCCTGCCCCGGGGGCGCTTCCGCCCTCCCCAGCCCGGGGAAGGGAGGTCCCCGGAGCCAGCCTGACCCTCCCCCACCGCTCATCCTTCCCCCCGGCCCCGCCCCCTCTCCCAGCCGGTGCCTCTCAGACCCCCCCCCGCCTGTTCCCGGGGAGCGGCAGAGCCGGGGGGGCTTGTGACCCCGCCCCCCCCGTAATAACCGGCCCCGAGCAGCCCCCCGCCCCCGCCCCCCCCCCGCCCGGCAGGAGCGTGTCCGCCCCCCGCGTGTCCCCGCCCCCCTCCCGACCCCACCGCGCCGCCCCGCGGGCTGCAGGGCTGGAGCAGCCTCCGCGCTGCGCTCCCGGCCCGGGCCATGGCCCCGCTGCCGCACACAGGGGCGCTGGGGATGGGACCCAGCACGTGTCAATCACCTGCCGCTAAAGCGTCTAAATCCCCTGGGCACAGCTCGCCAGGGCACAGCTCGGGAGCTGCACTGTGACTACATCTTGCAGGAAGCCCACCCCTCCCCCACAGCAGAGTGGCGCAGCGGAGCGTGCTGGGCCCATAACCCAGAGGTCGATGGATCGAAACCATCCTCTGCTAGCTCAGGTTTTATTCCTGGCAATAACCCAGTTCCCTGCGTGTGTTTTGCAGAGAAAAGAAGAACAAATTCTCTCCCTGTTCACCCTTCCACGGTGATTAAAGGAAGGAATAAAGCCCCAGCAGAGCCCTGCCCCACAGAGTCCCCTCCTGGAGGGCGAGAGATGGGCAGTGACTAGGGCTCCAGCTCAGGGCTGCCAGGTTTATATAACTTTTGGTCATGCCCAGAACGGGTCCAAGTCCTCCTCCTCCTCCTCCCCCCCCCCCCCCATCTCTGCCTAAGGCTCTGGGAGGGAGTTTGGGGACATGAGGGGCAGGTTCTGGGATGGGCAGGGGAGGCAGTGGCAGGCTCTGGGAGGGAGTTTGGGTGCATGCAGGGTGCAGGATCTGGGCTGGGGCAGAGTATTGGGTGTGGCACTTTATCTTGGGAAGCTCCTGAAAGTGACCCGACCGCACCACATCTGGCAGCAACTTCTACATGGAGGAGGCCGGGGGAAATCTCCTGAGGCCACTGCCCACAGGCACCACCCCTGCAGCTCCCAATGCCGCAGTTCCAATGGCAGAGTTGGTGCTTGGGGCAGGGGTAGCGTGTGAGAGACACACCCCACAGGGATGTGCCAGATGCTTCTGGGAGTGGTGCGCCGTGCAGAGCGAGGGTGGGCAGGAATCCACTTTAGCCCCACTGTGCTGCCGGTAGTAGTGGCAGGAGCACCCAGGGCCTTTCAAATCACCCAGGGCCAGCTGATCTGACTTTCTGATAGGGAAGCCACAGGAGTGGTCATGCACCCCACATGAGCAGTTCTGGGGAATCTTTTGGGGGCTCCTGGAGTAGGCAGCAGAGAGTGCAGCCTCAGCACAGAGTCTGTTTCCCTGGAGGGGAGAGGGGGCTGCAGGGTGATATCCCACCTCTGGGCATCCAGGAGCCTCTGCTCCCCACTGTCATGCTGGAGCCTCCACATTTATTTATTGGCAAATAAAATTTGCAGAATTCTAAAATATTGTGCACAGATTTTTTTTTTTTTTTGGTGCAGAACTGACTCAGGGAACCTGCTTGGATTGTCACTGCTTGGTGAACCACTCAGCCACCACACCAATGCACAGACAGAGTGCCAAGCCCTACTGCTATGTGGGGGTGGGGGGTGGGGGCTGGGGTCGGGTCACACACATTCAGACTGTTCGCTCCCCCAGCTACAAACCGACATTAGCCGTTACTGACAAGGTTTGTCCGGTTCTTTTCTTTATCTCATACTGCTAGTTAGGAGGATCAGTACTGATTTTTTTTTCAAAAATACACAACCCTCTAAACCTGCTTTTAGCAATCAGCATAATTTAGTGTCCCCTTATTTTAGCCTGCCCCAGTACAAAAGAAGAGGCTTTTGTGGGTTTCCTGGCTCAGAGGATGAAAATGAACGTGTGTCGGGCCGCACTGCTGTGAATCGTTGTCGAGCGGAACCCGTTGTTGGCATTGGTAGTGTAGACGCAGCCTCAGACTCGGTGCTGGCCAGGGAAGTATTGCCCCTAGAGACACCCAGGGGTGGTGTGGGATTGTCCCAGGTTACTGGGTGGGGCTCGAATGGGTTCTGTGTTGTGTTGTTTAAAAAGGATCCCCAAGATATTGAACCCTGGGCCATGTTGCTGCCGACTCCAGCTGGCAGAAGGGTCACAGAGAGAAGCAGGGGGAGGGGAGGAGCACCAGTGAATTTATGCAGTTATTCAGTGAGGCAGAGGCCTGGCAGGAGGAACTACCCGTGCAAGCCCCCTGGGCAGAGAGGGGATCTGTGATGGCCTCGGCACTGGAGCTACAGCCCAGGGATGGGGCAGTAACTGGAGCGGGGAAGATTTGTGAGCTGGGAACCCCTCTCCCCGGGGGTTTCCCCTGCAGGCCTGTTTCAGGGTCTCTTTGCTCTTTCCCTGTGTAACCCAGTGGGGCTCAAACTTTTGGAACTGGTGACCCCTTGCACAAAGCAAGGTGCCGAGTGCGACCCCCCCCACCATCAATTCAAAACACATTTTTTCATATTTAACATTATTTTAAATGCTTAATTTATAACCCAATTCTTTAAAATTAGTTTAACTTTTCTCCCCACTTTTAAATTCAGCCTAGAACACACATCGATTGAATTATTGTTATAAGCAGAAAAGGGTTTTTAAATAGTTCCTGTTGAACACTGGGGGTGTGAAGACATTTGTCAATATCACTTTTCACAGCAGACTTTGCTCCATTGCCACCCTCACTGCTGCTGCCTGCAGAGCCGGGTGGTTTGTGACCCCCACATAATAACCTCACCCCCCCCACGAGGGACTGTAACCCCCCATCTGAGAACTCCTGGGCTGCCCCCTTCCCCCTCTGGCTGGGACACTTGGCCCCTGTTCCGTTCCCAGGGTGCCCGTGTGCTCCTGGAGCTGGATCGGCCACTCCTGAGGGGAGCCAGAGCCGGGGGGGGGGGGGGGGTTGTCAGTGGGGCCAGCAGCGCTGGGAGCCACAGACACAGGGGGGCAGAGATGGGCTGAGGAGGGGCCGCTTGTGCAGAGTCACTTCCCTGCCCACCCCCAGCGCTTGCCCCGCCTCCGTCCTCTGGGCCCTGCCTTAATTTCGGACAGTCCCTTTCCCGCCATATCCCCAGCACATCAGTGATTGCGATAGCAGGGGCAGGTTTTCTCTGGGGCACTGAGCTTTGCCAGGGGTTGGTGGCTCCTTTCTTTCCTCACCCTGGAGTAAACTCAGCTTTTTATACCATCCTTGATGATTCATGGAATAACAACAGCAGCATGAAGAAAGAGGTGGGCACAGCGGGTCTCAGGGGAAGCAGAGAGGTGCAAGCGGTGGGTGGGCTGGGCTGGGCAGGGGAGGGGCAGAGAGGTGTGGGTGGCAGGCAGGATGGGTGTCACGGATGGGGCAGAGAGGTGTGGGTGGTGGGCAGGGCGGGTCTCAGGGGAGGGTGCAGAGAGGTGGGGCGGTGGGCAGGGCAGGTCTCAGGGGAGGGGCAGAGAGGTGGGGGTGGTGGGCAGGGCGGGTCTCAGGGGAGGGTGCAGAGAGGTGGGGCGGTGGGCAGGGCAGGTCTCAGGGGAGGGGCAGAGAGGTGTGGGTGGTGGGCAGGGCAGGTCTCAGGGGAGGGGCAGAGAGGTGTGGGTGGTGGGCAGGGCGGGTCTCAGGGGAGGGGCAGAGAGGTGTGGGTGGTGGGCAGAGCAGGTCTCAGGGGAGGGGCAGAGAGGTGTGGGTGGTGGGCAGGGCAGGTCTCAGGGGAGGGGCAGAAAGGTGTGGGTGGTGGGCAGGGCGGGTCTCAGGGGAGGGGCAGAGAGGTGTGGGTGGTGGGCAGGGCAGGTCTCAGGGGAGGGGCAGAGAGGTGTGGGTGGTGGGCAGGGCGGGTCTCAGGGGAGGGGCAGAGAGGTGGGGGCGGTGGGCGGGGCGGGTCTCAGGGGAGGGGCAGAGAGGTGTGGGTGGTGGGCAGGGCGGGTCTCAGGGGAGGGGCAGAGCGGTGTGGGTGGTGGGCAGGGCGGGTCTCAGGGGAGGGGCGGAGAGGTGGGGGGGTGAGCAGGGCAGGTCTCAGGGGAGGGGCAGAGAGGTGGGGGTGGTGGGCAGACCTTGGGGCAGAGGGTGGAGAGGCACGAGCAGCAGGCAAGGAGGTCGCAGGGGAGGAGAGGAGCGAGCAAGAGGTGGACTAGCTCTTAGGGAGCTTCCAGTGCTCATGCCCAGCCTCCCCAAAATGCAAGAGTCATGGGCCACCTGTTCTCTGGGTCTTCACTAACCAAGTCCCTCCCCAAGCTCTGTTGATGGGAGAAGCCCTCCTGTTGACACAGCGCTATCTGCACATGGGTTAGGTTGATAGAATTGCATTGCTTGGGGGGGGTAAAATTTTTTACACCCCTGAGTAATGTAGTTCAACCGACCTAATTTTGCAGCATAGACCTGTCCAAAGAATCACACACCCACCTTGGGAGCAAAACTTCACCTGCTCCTCTGCTTTACAGAACCAAACACAAACAAAGCTTGTCAGGCCCCAGTGGGGGTTGGCAGACAGTCAGGTTTGGGCAGACAGCAGGCACTGTGGCTTAGTTGATTAAAGCACCTGTTTAGTAACAAGAGATCCTGGGTTCAACTCCCCCTGGTACCTTGGGGAGTGGCTTTTGGGGCACCTGGTATTGGCTACTGTCAGAAAACAAGATTCAGAGCTAGATGGACTATTGGTCTGGCCCAGTGTGGCTTTTCTTATGGTTTAAATTACACTCACATGCACTGATAATAGAGTTACTGAAAGTTTGGGACTTAAGAGCTGATAGGTCAGTGGTCCAGTCCCCTCCCAGATGGCCCCCCTCCCTCTGGGACAGGGGCAGGTCTGAGCTCTCACCCAAATGCTCATTGTGGCTGCCAGAATCTGTGGGCAGCTCATTTAGTTTTTTGCTGAGGTTGAGTCCTGCTTTGTGCATCGTGTGTGAGAATGAAAATCCTAAACCACCCTTTGAAATAACGAATGCAGCAGGACGTGTTATTGTCCCTGCCCCAAAGCAGACAGGACCAATGGAGAAATGCCGTCGAGTCCAAGGTAATACTCCCCTGCAAATTTTACCTTTTTTGCTGCTAAACTCCTTCTTATTTGCCCGGCCCAGGCTGTCCTCTGCCTCAGCTGCTGCTCCTGGCCTGCTCTAGAGTCAAACACGCAGGGCCCCAGGGGAACAGAGGCTGGGACAGGGCAGCAGCCTGGGCTGGGCTGGGAAGATGCTGGGAGTTCTCGTTCCCCTGAGAACTGGCCTGGCTCCCTTCTCAACAGCAAACAAATCAATTCCACGTCCCCTCCCCAGAAAAACCAGCCTGGAGCCAAGGGCAGCAGGGGACGATTCCCTGCAGTTCCCACCGAGGCAGAGAGAAACCCAGGGTGTTTCTAGCAGAGCTTATGGAACTGAGGTGGGGAAACCAGCCTTTAACAACAGGCAGTTCCAGTTTAAGCTCAGTGTTTTTAACAATTTCTACAACATTAAATAACCCTTCAGTCCGTAGTGTCACCATCCATAACATTGCTTCAGCCTTACAGGTTCCCAAGTGCAAAACTAAACATCTCTTCAAATCCAAGGGAGTGGAGATCAGTCCAATGTTCAGAAGTCATCCCACATAAAAGAACCATGTTGTGGTACATACTGGCCCCATCATGTAGCCATCGCCTTTCCCTCCTCCTCCAGAGTCAGAATGTGATCCGCTCACAACCCAGGGGTGCAACACCCCTGCGTTGGTCTCTATGCCAGAGCTGCTATCAGCTCAGTGTCCTTCCCACAGGAGTTGGCTGCTGAGAGGGTTGCAATGGGGTAAATGAAGGCAGAGGAGGATTGTTTCCTCATGGGTTTTCTTTGTGTGGCTCTGATCCTGCTGGAGGAAGCATGATTTGAGTTTTGTTTCAGTGGCTTGGGTTGGGCTCAGGTTGTGACCCTCGGTACAGCGGTTTCCTGCACAATCTGCTCTTAGCCCCTCAGGGAATGGACAATGGAGTGGTTTCAGAAAGTGGATAGAAAGTAGCCTAAGAAAGTGTAGCATAAGAGAAAAGAAAAACATCATTACCTTCCTGGTGGGCCAGTGCTTAGGATTTGGCATTTTCACTGCCATGGCCTGGGTTCAATTCCCAGCCAGGGAAAAGTGACTTTAAATCATAAACCACTTCAGTTATTCTTCACTTACAAAATAAACAAACCCATGTTTTTTTCCTTATTCCCCCATCTTCCCAGTGTCTCCATGGCAGGGCTGGCTTCAGGCACCAGCGCAGCAAGCAGGTACCTGGGGCGGCCCATGGAAAGGGGAGGCTTTCAGCAGCAATTCATCTCTCTCAGAGGGAAGGACTTGAGGCCAAAAGCGGCAGAGGTAGAGCTGCAGTTGATTGCAGCTTTTTTATTTTTTTTTTCCCACTTGGGGTGGCAAAAATGCTGGATCTGGCCCTGCTCCATGGAAGACAATTTTGTTAAATCCCAGATGAGTGCAGTTCTATCAGTTCTCAGCCTGAGTCCTTAGGTCTTAATCCTGAGGATATTGTCCCACCATGGGGCCATTTCCCCACCTCTCTTTCATACAGAAACACAATTTTCTTTGCACAGACACAGGAACAGCGAGATCTTTCTCTGTCCCTTGTGCAAAGCAGGGAGCCAAATTCCATGGAAACAATGGACAAGCAGGGGGCCCTGGGGACATCCAGCCCTGGCCGTGAGATGTTCCCTCACCCTCTTTCTTTATGTCCCTGTTGTTATTTCATGGATTGTCTGGGATGGGGGAAAAGCTGAGTTCACTCCAGGTGGAGGGGAAAAAGGACCCTGAAAAATCTCAGGAACCTAACCCCCGCTACCAGGATCACCGAGGTGCTGGGGATTTGAGTAGGAAAGGGACTGTGTGAATTGTCAAGGTGGGGAATGAATAACAATCTACAACTAGATCCACCTAATTAACCACTGACACAGGCTAATCCTGCTGCAGACAGAAGGGAAACTGGGAGTGATTCTTTGCTGTTCAGACCATGGAAACAGTGACCCAATTGCACCGCAGTGAATGTGCTGGGGAAAGCTGGACTTCACAGGCAGGTGGCAATAGCAAATCCTAGAAACAACCTGGAGCTTCCCACACCACTGCTGCCACCAGGGTCAGGTGTTGAGTGACTCACAGCGCCCCTCCCCTCCCATTACCTTCCAGCAGGAGGTGGCAGCACCCCCCACCCAATGCAGGGGAGAAGGGCTGAGTGCATCTCTGCACCCTGAGCCCAGGGCACCCACTCTCTCTGCCCCACACATTGAATCTGGCCCTGCTGCAAAGTGACCTTAAGAAACCAGCAGCCTCCAGGACAGCAGGTTTGGCCCTCAGAGTAGGGAATGTGTCCCCCATGCTGCTCTTAGGCCACTGGATGCTCTGGTAATAAGGATAGCTCTGAGTATAACCTGTAACTCACCTGGGATATAGCTCAGTGGTCTGCTTATGCTTTGCATATATGAGGTCCTGGTTCAATCCCCAGCATTTCTAGGTTCATTCTTTCAACCCTGCTGCTTTTTCTCATGCCCAGAGGGGATGTGGCCCAGCAGTCTCCCTGCAGGAGTTTTAATCCTGCTCAGTGAGGGGCAAGTGACAATTGCATGGAAGGTCTTGGGGGTTTCTGCTCCTAAGTCACCTTGGTACATGTAAGATTCCCACCCGCTGTGCTGCTTGGGACAAATGGTAGATGAGAAGGGTAAATCCTCCAGCACTGGAGGGAAAGGTCCCATCTGCACAGACTGAAAGGCAAGGAAACAGAGGGGCAGTCAGTGCTCAGAGAGGAGAGAGGTCAGTGATTTACACCCTACCAGGGACACTGTCTTTTTGAGTATCACAGGGGTAGCTGTGTTAGTCTGGATCTGTAAAAAGGAGACAGAGTCCTGTGGCACCTTATAGACTAACAACGTACAGGAGCATAAGCTTTCCTGGGTGAATCCCCACTATCGTCAGATGAATGGAGTGGGAATTCTGTGCCTGGTTAGCCGACTACAAAAGCAGTTTCTCCTCCCTTGGTGTTCACACCTCAGCTACTAGAAGAGGACCTCATCCTCCCTGATTGAACTAACCTCCTTATCTCTAGACTGATTCTTGCCTGAATATTTATACCTGCCCCTGGAAATTTCCACTACATGCATCTGACGAAGTGGGGATTCACCCACGAAACTCATGCTCCAATACGTCTGTTTCTCTGTAAGGTGCCACAGGACTCTCTGTCTTTTTGAGGTGAGTGCAGCTTGCTTGGGATGGTGCTGATGATGGATAGAAAAAGGGCTGGAGACAATGACAGATGAGACCACAGAAGGGGAAGGGGAATGGCAGCCCACAGGAGTGACGTGCCACATGGAGCAAGGGTGGGCATGATGCTGCCTTAGTCCCCTTGTGCTGCTGCTGGTGGTGGCGGGGTCCCTGGACCCTTTTAAATTGCCCAGGGGCAGCAGGCGGGACCGGGGGGACACTCCCAAGGGCCTAACGTTTGCTTTGCACAACAATAAATCTTGGAACAGGACAGAAATGAAATGGCAGCAGAACCGAAGGAATTAAAAGCCTCCGAATTCTTGTGTGTGCACTGACTCCGAACGGAAACTGTAATTTGACTCGCTTTGTGTCTGTGGCCAGTAAAATATCAGGACAAAATCATTCCAGTGATCGTGACCCTGGGTTTCAGGAGTTCTTTGGTCTTATTAAAAGTCTCAGCCATGAGACTCCAGGACATTTTAACAGGAAGAAAATCTCCTCTGTTCTGGTTTAGCCCCATTTGACTCCTTCTGCCCATCTTCTCCTGCCCTCGAGTCTCTCCTTCCCCATTGGGGCCATGCAGAGAGGAGCCCCAGTCAGTCTCTCTCACAGAGAGTCTGTATCCCATAAAGGGAGGGAGGGGTCACTCTAAAACACTGATAATGGGTAGGGAGGGGTGTCTGTGATTAGGATGGAGAAAGGATGGAGAATTAACAGTGGGGCTCAGAGAGATTCCCCCAGACTGGGGAGATCCTCTGCTGCCCCCATCAGCCAGCTGTGGGAAGAACAACTTGGGATTGCATGGGGAAGCCACCTTTAAAAACACAAGTGTGTCATTTGATGCATCAGCCTTACAATCGCCAGGCAAAGGTGTGACCCACAGAGACTGATAACTGCCTGCTTCCCAGCTTTGTCTAAGAAGCACTTGCAGTGGTGCAACTGGTTAGTGCACAGTGGGGATACTGCTGGGGTTATGAATTCAACCCTTATCTGGAGCACTGGTTTCTATTACTTGTGTAGTTTCCCCAACTTGCTTTGCTTAATTCACATGGAAAGTGTCCTACTAGGAAAAGGAGAGTAAGTTCTTAAAATGTGGAAGTAGGTGCATAGCTTGGAAATATCCCCCCTGTGCTGCCATTAGTTCCAGTAGATTGTTCACTGGCAGCATGAATTGATTTCTTTGCTGCTGTGAAAGCTGCCGTGAAAAGTATCTGGTCACCAGAGCTCCCTGCTTCTTCCAGCACATCTCTGGCTCCTTCCCTGCCCCAGTCACTGCTGTAGGAGGATCCTATATACATTGAGCCAAAAACTTTTCTAAGCCTTCTTAGTGCAGTTGGCAGTGTGTCAGGCTCATAATCTGAAAGTCCTGAGTTCAAGCCTCCGAGAAGGCAATGGGTTTTGCTCCCTGCTTCAGATTTTCTACAGGAAATCAGAGAAAAGAAACTAGAGGAGAGTGGTTTCTAGACACACTCCCACCCATCTAACACACACATGCACACAGAGACTTTTCTAAGGCATTATCTTTTCCTTCTCTATGAAGCTTGTATTCTTCACAGAGCAAAATAAAACAAAAACATGCAAGTCCAAGCTTAATACAGTATGAAACTCAATACAGATCAAATCTCACCCTCAGAGATCTTCCAATAAACTTCTTTTGCAGATTAGACTTATTTCTTGTCTGGGCCCAATCTTTTCACCTGGTACAGTCCTTGTTCCTGCTCAGGTGGTAGCTAGGGGATGTCTCATGACTGCAGCCATGTTTGTTCAGTTCCACCCCCTTGTACAGCTTTGGTACAAGGCAGGAATTTTTTGTCTCTCTCCTGGGGAAGAGCCCCAGGTTTAAGATGGATTCCTGTACCAGGTGACATGGTCACATGTCCTGTGAGACCCCCAAGCCTTCATGCTTCCTGGCCTGACTCACAGATGGTGCAGGACAGAGCCATCTCCAGTCAATTGTCCTGGTTAATAGGAGCCATCAAGAGTCCAAACCACTATTAATGGCCCACACTTTGCATCATTACAACAGGACCTCAGAGTTATAGTTCATATTTCTAGTTTCAGATCCAAGAATGATCGGTTCATACAAATAGGATGAACACACACAGTAGATTATAAGCTTTGTAATGATACCTTACAAGAGACCTTTTGCATGAAGCATAGTCCAGTCACTTTATATTCACACTCATTAGCATATTTTCATAAAAACCTATGGAGTGCAACGTCACAGCAGGGAAAGGGTTTTACTGCAGCACCTGGCAGCAGTTGAGTTTCATGTTCAGGCTGTGGTATGAGTTCCTCCAGGTTTCTCGTAAGCACACAGGGACCTTCACGGGTGCTCTCAATACAGGAATGGCCCCGACACGATAAAGCGATGGGAATTGCATTTCCCTTTTTTATTTTTGTATTTCCAATGACATTTCTGTTTGTGATTTCATTTTGCTTTGTATAACTGTGTTTTCTCCTGGATTTGATATTTAACTAAAAAAAGAATAAGGCCTCAGGGGGCGGGATGGAGGAGCAGGCTGGGGCTAGGACTGCTAAGAGAGGGAGAGTAGCAGGTTTTCTGTATTGTTTCCTGCCCTCATTTTCATGACTAGGTTCTCTTGTGGATGAAATTTGGTTTGCTTACATGTGAGCCTGGCTAGCTCAGTGGGTAGAGCATCAGACTTTTAATCTGAGGGTCCAGGGTTCAAGTCCCTGGTCAGGTGAAGTGGGAACTATTCCCCTCAACATGAAAGAAGGTGTTTTTGCAGCATGTTATTTGACCTTTTTTCCCCAGGACTTGGCTTTTCACTAGGAAGGGCCTGGGACTGAAGGGGCAACTTCCTCACATGCCCACTGGCCTCTCAGTCTCGATTAAGAATGCTTCAGCTCCCAGAGGCCTAACTGCTGCAGGCCAACTTGGTGAGCAAATGCAGGGCTGCCCCCACAGGGTCATCCACACCAGAGCTCAGCAGAGGTCTGGGGGTTCCCTATTGGCCCCATGGTGTAAGGGCCAGCATTCGGGACTTTGAATCCTGCAGTCTGAGCTGAGAGTCTCGGTGGGATCTGAGGACAATTCCTGTGCCACAAACCCTGCTGGGTCTTCCAAGGCTCTGTCTTGCTTTCTCAAAGGCCATGAACGCCTGTCTTTTGCCCGCTAGCTTGTTGTGACTTGAGCACAAGAGGGGACGTTTGATCCAGAAGCCTGGCCGTGCCTGGAGTCCTGTAGGTAGGGATGCGAGCTCCATTTCCTTTGAGTCCTGAAGCTGGGCTGCAGCCTGGCCTAGGAGGCAGCCCTATTGGTTGACCTACTGGCCCAAAGTCACTTGGGCGGTGTTGTCTTTCCCCAGGGATGCTGAAGGGCCTAAGGGAGGGAGGCTCAATACACCCCCCTATCAGTCAGGGCGGAAGAGGAGGGCTACAAGAGTTTGCAGGTTGATGGCTGGGCCTTCTAGCGTTCGGTTGGGGACGAGGTGGGGAACGCGAACTGGGAGAAATGGTTGCTGGCCTGTGAGGAATGGCTCAGCCGGTGGCGGAAGGGGACCTTGTCATTAACCTCAGCCATGTGTTTCCCCCTGCTCCACGAATGCTGCTGAGACCGAACACGATGGCCTTCCACTTCTTGTGGGGCCATAGGATGTCCCTACCTAGTCAGGAGAAGTGCGGCTTTTCTGCTGTATTAGAAATGGTGGTTGGGCCTGGTGGGCTTTGAAGCCTTGTACGGCTCTACTTTTTTGTTTTTCAATTTTCAGTGGGTGGCTGAGCTGGAGGGCAGGTCAGGCCCGAGGGGAATGATGGGACAACCATAAAGAACCCAACTGACTCTTCCGATATGGCCGTATTTTTTTTTACCCCACTGGGTGCAGCACCGGGTATGGGATGGCCGATATTGGCGGAAGGGGGAGGAGATTAGGAAGGCCTCCCCCCCCCCGTGTTCTTCTATTCCCACCTTACATCCTACAGGATTTTCAGTGGGTGGCTAAGTGGAAGGTACTTCCAAGATGGCTTCATCCGCAACAGTGGCCACCCTCACAGCAGTGGCAGCCACAGCAGCAAGCCCCCCCCCCCCACTTCGGCTCAGTCTGAACAGAGGTCAATGTACCACTGGGTGAGACAGGCCAATTTTAGGGAGCTTCCTCTGAAGGTGAGCAACTGTTCCCAGAACTTACTGACAAGAGCTTTAAAGTATTTGCAAATGTGCACGGCCGGCATGTGCAGAGCAAAGGCTGCCCGGGGCACTGTGTCAGGCTCTGGCACCGCTTGAGACAATGGACCATCTTCAGCCACCAGGCGACCCAGGATCTAAGGCAGGAATGGGGTGAGGAAGCAAGTCAAGCTGAGCAAGGCAGGCAAAAATTCATCTCACCTTCGTGGGCGCTCGCAATGATACCCTTTTTGTGTTGCCAGGGCTGACAAAAACCTCCCAGACAGGCCAAAAAAGCAGCAGGGGTATTCTATCTGCTACCCAAGATCCATAAACCTGGAAATCCTGGATGCCCCATCATTTCAGGCAATGGCACCCTGACAGCAGGATTGTCTGGCTGTGTAGACTCCCTCCTCAGGCACTATGCTACCAGCACTCCCAGCTATCTTCGAGACACCACTGACTTCCTGAGGAAACTACAATCCATTGGTGATCTTCCAGAAAACACCATCCTGGCCACTATGGAGGTGGAAGGCCTCTACACCAACGTTCCACACAAAGATGGACTACAAGCCATCAGGAACAGTATCCCCGATAATGTCATGGCAAACCTGGTGGCTGAACTTTGTGACTTTGTCCTCACCCATAACTATTTCACATTTGGGGACAATGTATACCTTCAAGTCAGCGGCACTGCTATGGGTACCCGCATGGCCCCACAGTATGCCAACATTTTTATGACTGACTTAGAACAATGCTTCCTCAGCTCTCATCCTCTAATGACCCTGCTCTACTTGCGCTACATGATGACATCTTCATCATCTGGACCCATGGAAAAGAAAACCCTTGAGGAATTCCACCATGATTTCAACAATTTCCATCCCACCATCAACCTCAGCCTGGACCAGTCCACACCAGAGATCCACTTCCTGGACACTACAGTGCTAATAAGCGATGGTCACATAAACGCCACCCTATACCGTAAACCTACAGACCGTTATACTTACCTACATTCCTCCAGCTTTCACCAGAGCACACCACACAATCCATTGTCTACAGCCCAGCTCTAATATACAACCGCATTTGCTCCAACCCCTCAGACAGAGACAAACACCTACAAGATCTCTATCAAGTGTTCTTACAACTACAATACCCACCTGCTGAAGTGAAAAAATAGATTGACAGAGCCAGAAGAGTACCCAGAAGTCACCTATTATAGGACAGGCCCAACAAAGAAAGGAACAGAACACCATTAGCCGTCACCTTCAGCCCCCAACTGAAACCTCTCCAGTGCATCATCAAGGATCTACAACCTATCCCTCACTCTCACAGATCTTGGGAGACAGGCCTGTCCTTGCTTACAGACAGCCCCCCAACCTGAAGCAAATACTTACCAGCAACCATACAACAAAAACACTAACCCAGGAACCTATCCTTGCAACAAAGCCCATTGCCAACTCTGTCCACATATCTATTCAGGGGACACCATCATAGGACCTAATCACATCAGCCACGCCATCAGAGGCTCATTCACCTGCATATCTACCAATGTGATATATGCTATTATGTGCCAGCAATGCCCCTCTACCATGTACATTGGCCAAACCAGACAGTCTCCACGTAAAATAATAAATGGACACAAATCACATGTCAAGAATTATAACATTTGAAAACCAGTTGGAGAACACTTCAGTTTCTCTGGTCACTCATTTACAGACCTAAAAGTCACAATATTACAACAAATAACCTTCAAAAACAGACTCCCATGAGAGACTGCTGAATTGGAATTAATTTGCAAAGTGGACACCATTAAATTAGGCTTGAATAAAGACTGGGAGTGGATGGGTCATTACACAAAGTCAAACTATTTCCCCATGTTTATTTGTCCCTCTACTGTTACACACACCTTCTTGTCAACTGTTGGAAATGGGCATCCCGATTATCACTACAAAAGGTTTTTTTCTCCTGCTGATAATAGCTCACCTTAACTGCTCACTCTCATTATAGTGTATATGGCAACACCCATTTTTTCATGTTCTCTGTGTATATCTATATCTATATCTATATATCTTCCTGCTGTATTTTCCACTGCATGCATCTGATGAAGTGGGTTTTAGCCCGCAAAGCTTATGCTCAAATAAATTTGTTAGTCTGTGTGGAAGCCAGGAAATAATTAACAAGGATTTGAAGGGATCTTAATGAATGTAAGTTACTTAGCATGAGTTAGGCTAGCTGTGACCCTAATGACGTGAGATTTGTAGAAGCAAAGATAATGTGAGACAGAGTGAACTGTGTGAAAAGTTATTACGACCTTGCAATTCCAGATAACCGAATATGCAGTCTTGCTTTTTCTTAGGAGTGAGACAAATAAGATAGCAGAAAAGCTTATGTATAAACAAAATGTATTTGTTGCTTTTTACCGTCTGTATTATTGCTAGAAATTGTCTGTAACAAAGGTATAAAGCTTGCTGTAATTGTTTACCAGTTGAGAGACCTGTCTGGGACTGGGGTGACCCTGTGTCCTATGGCACTCTCTCCCTCCATTTTAATTACTGGAGAAATAATAAAGTATTTGATTTTGCTGCACCCAAACAAAAAGCGAGAACTAAGTTTTTCTCCAACAATTTGGGGGCTCGTCCGGGATGGCAATGCCCATGGACCCACAGATGGCTACTACGGATCATTCCCCTTCGAACCCCATGGCGCCACATGAGAGGTATGAGACCTTTTGAAATCTCTATTGGGGTATCGGAGGAGGACTGTCCGTGAGGACGTTCTGTCTCTGTTGGGCTCACGGCCATCTGAACTTATTGACTGTGCAGCAGGATCAGATGCAAAGTGGTATTGGGGAGAGGCCCCAATAAGGTTAGTTTATAGCAGTACTGGGAACTGCTGAGTTGGCCAAGGTAAATGCATAGGTAAATGCATAAGGTAATGCATAGGTAAATGCATTAGAATGCACCGGTGCTGAGGGGTTTTTACCACCTCAAGAGGGGTTGTCATACCGCCTCATGGTATTGGTCCGGACCAGGTAAAGATGCATCGTGGTTAAAAAAAAAAAAATTAAAAAGAGATAAAAAGGTTAAAAAAAGGGTTAAAAAAAAAGAGGCCTTGGTGTGTGTGGGTGTGTGTGTACACCAGTGTGAGTGATCGTTTATCGGAAGACGCCCAGAGTACCCTGTGAAGCGGAAGCTCATGATCAGGACTGCTCTAAGGCAAGCCCGGTAACTAGTGGATCTTTAGGAGATCCGACCCTCGGTGGGCTGACTCGGCCTGGTATAGTCCGGCGAGGAAGCTACCTGGGTCTAGGAGTGTGTGAACCCATCTTCCCTCCCCTTTCCTTTCCATGTGGGCTACTGACAATCTGATCATCTCACTGGATGCAATCAGAGTAAGCGGCGCCATCTCCCAGAGACTAGCCAACACTCTTTGCTGAAGGGAGGTGTAGGAGAGTCCGTAGTCTTCCTTGTGAGTCCTCTCCTGTGTGAGTGCCCTGTAGGGAAAGATCCTTAGTTTCTGAGCCGCTAGCACGGACAAGGCACCCTCTGTGTGTGTGTAAGTGGAAAATGGTAAGGGACAGTCTAAACATTCCACCTTACCCCCTAAGGGTACCCCAGCATATTACATGTACGTACATTATGGTCCTAAAACCTGCAGGTATTTAGAGAATTGGAATCTTCACACGTGTGAAAATCCATCTAAAACAATGCCCATTAGAAGGTACCTTCAATTCTAGATAAGATCATATATCTCAGAGGAGCCTTTAATCACCAAAGAAAAGCCTCTGACACAGTGTGAGCAATTTGTCTAGGAAACGGGTTAATTTGAAATTCAGCTTAGCCCAGAGATAAAGGAGAAGTTGTTTTGTGTTCAAGGTCAAGAATCAGCGCGGACTATGCTGAGTGCAAAGAAAAACTGCTTTCAGCCTCAGCTGATGTGGAAAAATAGAGACGGAGGCAAACCAAAGGCAGTACAAGTTACAGAATTGGAATTATATTTGCAAAGCTTAACTTTCCAGTGAGACATGTGTGAGTATTAAAGTGGCTTAAGGCTTGGGGCATTCATATTTTTCCTGAATGAGGTGGGAGCATTCCCAACACTCTCCATTGTTGTTTTATTATTTTTAATGAAGCTTTAAAATTTGGTTATATGGTGTGTTTTCTTCCCATCAACCTCCTGCAGTGTCCAGTCTGATCACCTGACATGAGGGATAAATTTGGTAACAGGAATTTGTCAGTTTGGTGAGCAACTAATAATGCGGGAGCCCTGCAGAATTTACATCATCTATCTGTTTTAACCCTTGTTATTTTATGTTTGCTTTGTTTAGTATTGTTGGTGTTATATGATAAGGATTGTATGATTAAAGGTGAGCCCTAATAGAATAAGGACACACTATCTGGTTTTGGTGCACTATCTAGTTTTGGTTCTGTTCTGTTTAAAACCAGTTACTGTTGTTTTTCTGCTCTGTTCATTTGGGTGTTAGGTGTGTGGGCGGAACTGAACTTCTCATTTGTAATTCCTCAGAGTGGAAGCCATGTGTGCGATGAAGCTCTGAGGTTGTATTGAGATCTTTCTATCCCGCCCCCTGTAACGGACAATGTAATAGAAGTAGAAAAATCTGGCTTAGACTGTAATTTTCTCTGCTTTCTGTGTAATTTTCTTTCCTGTTTAACTGTCAGCAGACAAGTGGGTGGGTCTCTGGGTAGACCCCCTATAGTGGTTTGGATTATGTGTTAAGTAAATGGCCTTTACCCAATGGCCATGTATTTTTGCCCAGGTGGTGAGCCTTACAAGGGAGGACTCGGGTAGTCTTGTGAGTAGAAATGTTTTGGGGAAAAGGCCAGAAGGGTGGGGCTAGTTGAGAAGCTCAACCATCCTAGCTAAACTGGTAGTGGAGCAAATTGGTGCCAATGGAAGGGACGATTCAGCGAGAAAAGAAGGATCGGGCCCAAGCGGGCAGGCAACAGACAGAGAGATTGGAGACCAGGTTGGAAACTTTTGAGGGTGTAGTGGAAAGAAGGAGTAAGTGAATATAAGCATGAGGATTTCAAATACTCAGGAGGATATTTGGAATGGTGATTTGAGTTGATAGAAGTGTCTGTTAGGAGACAAGCAAGTGATTTTTAAGGAAAGTGAAAAGTTGACTCTGTAGTTGCTGGAGGGAACAGCAGTTGAACTTTGTAAAAATGCTAAAGAGAAGGCTTCTTGGTGTCTTTAAAATGTTTGTAAATAAATTCAGGCAAAGAAATTATTAGATTGCAATCATTTGGCTATGAACAATTTTGTTAAATCATTTGAAGAATGTATACAGTGTTATGTAATGAAAATTGTATTAGGCTCTAAGGACACTGTAAGTGGTGGTGTTTTCTTTTAGTGTTTAAAAGTTAAAAGTAAAAAAAGCAAGCCACAAAGCATCTGTGTTAATGCACATTATCTAATTGATAAGGTAGAAGGGGTCCACTGAAACCTGGGCTGCCTATGAAACACCTACGAGAAAATATGGGTAATTCCTCTGTTTTGCTTAGAATCAACAAGAGTAATTGTATATTTTAAGTAATTAACTGCCCAGAAGGGGTGGACCTCTGTTTTTGTCTTTCAGATAATCAAAGAAAACTAATGCCAGCTGCACAGCATTCAACGTACCATGATTTACTGGCACGGTCAAATTATGTTGTGTGCTCTATGTTCTGTCTTGTGGTGTTTGTCTCGTGGCCAGAATTCTTGTGTTTAATATTTTCATGAGATGGTCTTATTTGAAATCAAGCGGAAGTGTTGGATTGAAATGCAGATACTTGTTTTGTTCAACTTAGAATACAAAGTGTTTTGGTTACATCAGAAAAATGTGATATACTAAAGTCTAATACATTTTCTTAAGTAAGAGAAAGAAACTACATTGGCCAAATCTTTTAATTGAGAATTGTTGTTAAAATTTGCATAATGGACAGACGTCCTGACGGACAGTCCTCCTCCGATACCCCAATAGAGATTTCAAAAGGTCTCATACCTCTCATGTGGCGCCATGGGGTTCGAAGGGGAATGATCCGTAGTAGCTGTCTGTAGGTCCGTGGGCGTTGCCATCCCGGACGAGCCCCCAAATTGTCGGAGAAAACTCAGTTATCGCTTTTTGTTTGGGTGCAGCAAAATCAAATACTTTATTATTTCTCCAGTAATTACAATGGAGGGAGAGAGTGCCATAGGACACAGGGTCGCCCCAGTCCTGGACAGGTCTCTCAACTGGTAAACAATTACAGTAAGCCTTTATACCTTTGTTACAGACAATTTCTAGCAATAATACAGATGGTAAAAAGCAACAAATACATTTTGTTTATACATTAAGCCTTTCTGCCTATCTTATTTGTCCTCACTCCTAAAAGACGCCAGCCTGCATATTTCGCAAGGTCGTAATAACTTTTTACACAGTTCTTTCTTGCTTCTAGAAGTCTCAACGTCATTAGGGGTTACAGCTCTTGGCTAACTCTCTTGCTAAACTGACTGACATGCATTAAAATCCCCTTCAAATCCTTATTAATTACTTCCTTCCGCCTGCTTCCACATAGAGGGAGAGGCTATCACACCTCCGCCGGCGCAGGGGTGACCTTTGGGAACTTCCCTGGACACCATCCTCCCACCGTCCACAAGCCAGACCCCTCCAAGCCCACACTCGAGCCCTACCCCTACCGACAGGAAGGAGCAGGAGGTAACCTACTGCGCCCAGGGGCACACACCACTCAAAGTCAGCGTTCACTTGCATTCTCCTCTATCTACCCCTTTCACTCCTCAAGTTATGCGCAGCCTCAAACCACGGGAGCCGGCCCTGGGAAGACGCAGGCACACGGCACATCTGGACCTGGCGCAAGCCAAACGCCACGCCCACAACCGAGAGTTTAGCATCGGGCTCTTGAGGCACTGGAGGAAACCCCATGCAGACGCACTGACGGAGCTTACGCTTTACGGCCCAAGGGCCCTACCTTGTGCAGAAAGCCACAACTTGCTTGTAGAAAACAGACTCATCCGTTCCGCTCCCCTTCCAAAACTTCCAAATGCCTCCAAATGGGAAACCACACACACTGAAACATCCCCAAACGGTCCTAACGCTGGGGCCAGGCGAAAAAGAGAGGTAAGAGAGCAGGGAACCAGAGAAAAGATTTCTAAATGGCCACCCTACCAGAGTCGTACAGCGTCCACAAGTGAAACCCCTGGGAGGGACATTACACAGAAAAGGGGAATGGAAAGCTGTCCAAATTGAGATGCTGTGGAAAGAATACAGCCCCATCGCTACCTCCTACTCCTGCACACTTTCTTGCAAACAGCTGATCGAACGGCAAGGTGCTTTTCACATCCAAGCCCACGCCAGGGAAAGCTACCTTGAGAAAGTTTCCCGTGGCTTGCCTGGTTCAGCTGTTTCAGGAGTGCGGCACTCGTGGGACTCGGCAAGATGGTGCAGAGGAGTGACCCACTGCGGTGGGCTATGGGCCTGGGGAGGATTGGTCTTTTGATTTTTCGGCCTGAACCGACTTACGGGCAGCAAGGCCAAAAGGTCAGATGGCCGACTCTCCCGTCCACCACGCTCACATTCAGGAGCCCTTAGTCGACAGGCTCGGAGAAAGCGGTGCAATCGCCCTCTCCCCACTAACCTCTCCCATGCAAATAAGCGAGCGCTCTGCCGCTTGAGCTAATTCCCTGCAGGCTGGCCTGACTCTCAGGCACCGGGCAAAAAAAGGCAAGGTGCTCTGTGGCCTTAAGCAGAACACAGCCTGAAATGGGGGCGGGGCCGGTCTACCCAGAGCTGGGGGGAAGGGGGTCCGAGTACCCAGGCCTTACGGCTCCTCGGTCACAAACACCAACGCTCCACTCCCTGGAGTGTGTCTGGGCTGAGAGTTAGCCCCTGAAACAAGCACCAAACTTTCCAGAAGACAACGCAGGGATAGATCACTTGACGATTGCCTGCTGTCTGGCCATTGCCTCTGAAGCGCCTGGGCAATCGGTTACTGTCAGAAGGACGGGATAGTGGCCTAGAATTGGAACCATCGGTCTCAAACCCAGGAGGCCGTTCTTATCTTCACTCCCACTTTCCTCTAACCCAAGCAAAGCCAGGAGCAGAGGCCCAGCTCAGCAATACTCTAGCAGACTCCCTGGCCCTGGCCCAGCATACAGCAAAAGCGACCATAGCCTCTGCCAGGATATGACAGCCACCAGACTCCCCTCGTTCCAGACCAATGCAGCCCGTCCATCGCTTTGGCTGTCTCCCAAGAGCTGTCCTGCGTGCTCTGCTCTGCTCCACGGCTGCCATGCCTGCCTGAGATCAGGAGGCTGCTAGATCTCACGGTCTCAGCTTGAGCTTGGTATCGCCGTGCCACCCCGCCCATCTCCTACATTCCCTTCATGGACCCCAGGGATGTGAGTAATCCTGCTATTTTGAGTGGCTCTCCCCTCCCGGCCAATGAGCTTTGGCGTAGACTATAGCAGGGAGGGAGGAGGAAAGGGGATTGTGCTCCAGTAGAGAGCTCAGAAAGAAAAAGGTGCAGGTCCCCCACTAGAGCCCAGCCCAGCAGAGGCAAAGCAGAGCATGAGCTAGGCTGGAGAATGTGTGTATAGGGTCCTGACTACTGTCTCCCCTGCTCTTTCCATTTGAGCTAACTTCCCCCAGCTGTCTCCAGGCTCCCAGGTCAGGCGCAAGGGGGAGAAGGGCCGGGGAGGTAGAGAGCTTTGTGCTCCGGCAAGAGGCTGGCTTATTGGGAGGCCAAGCGGGGAGAGGGATGGAGGCCACTGGAGGTAAGCTGAGCCGGCAGACTGTCCATGGCTTCTAAAAGAAGGGCAAGAGAAGGGTCCCGGGGCTGCCTTGCCGCTGGAGAATGTCAGGCATTGATCCCAGCTGCCGCTCGCATGCGAAGCGATCGCTCGTATCCACTTGAGCTACATTCCCCTACCTGCTTGGCAGGGGGCATCTCAGATCCATCCATTCCCCTAGTATAACGGAGGCCACATACCCCTTGCTCTTCCCAGCCATCATTACACAGGCGACTACCCCATGGCACGACGGAACTGTGTCCTACCGAACAGTGACCCAATATCCTAAGCTCTTCGTCGATCTTACCAACCGGACCCACCCCCCCCCCCCCCGGCACCACCCTCATCTCACGTCGTTTCCACCACGCCATGCCAGCGGACACTACTTACCAAAACGGGTTACGCAGGCAAGGCTAGGCTTTGCCGATCGGCTGGCTAGCTCAGTTGGTTAGAGCATGGTGCTAGAATAACAACCAAGGTCAAGGGTTCAAGTCCTATGGCTTGGGGGGGCCCACTTCCCGGGAGGAGCAGTGGTGGCTTCTGCTCTTTTGGCTGACTGCTAAGGGGTGGCAGAGGCCAAAACCAGGTGGGACAGGCGAGCGGGGCAAGAGCCCCAGATAGGGCGCAGTGCGCCTGGGCAGTGTACCAAGTTCCTGACACCCTCCCTGGGCCACACTTCGCATCCACCTGCTGCCTGAAAGGAACATTGGAAACGGGTGAGCCCGGCCGGCTGCCTTCCAGGCTCATAGGAGGCCAGGCTTGAGCTGCCCGCCCGTGAAAGCCAAAATCGCAGGCCTGCCGGCTCGCCACCTCACCATTGTCTCGACAGAGGGTTGACCTGATGGCCCGAATTCTTGCCGGCCGCTCAGCTCCACCCCAATGGACCCATACGCCGGATCACGCTCCCCATGCCCCAAGCCACTGTTAAGGAAGGCTTAATACTCTGGCACCCTCAACTAGGGGAGAGGCTTCACATCTCCGCCGGCGCTAGTAGGGTGACCTTTGGGACTTCCCTGGTACAAATCCTCCCACCGCCCCACAGCCAGACCCCCCAAGCCCACCTCCTCCGACGAGGAAGGAGCAGGAGGACCACTCCGACCCACGCGGGGCTACCACCACATCGAAAGTCAGCTTCACTCTTGCTTTCCTCTTCTACCCCTTTCCTCCCTAAGTTATGCACGCCTCACGGGAGCCGGCCCTTGGAAGACGGCAGGCACCGCACTTTGGACTGGCGCAAGCCAAATGCCCACACCGAGGGAAGTTTTAAGCAACGGGCTCCTTGAGGCACTGGAGGAACCCCATTGCAGACGCAACTGACGGAGCTAAGCTTTACGGCCAAGGGCCCTACTATGGTGCAGAATAGCCAACTTGCTTGTGAAAAAGACCTTCCTTCTTTTTCGGCTCCCCTTCCAAAACTTCCAACATGCCTCCCAAATGGGGAAAACACACGCACTGAAACACCCAAAACCGGTCCTAATGCTGGGGCCAGGCGAAAAAGAAAAGCAAGGAAGAAGTAATAAAAGAGACATGAGTGGTAATCAATTGTGAGATATAACCAATCTCCTAAGAACTGGAAAGGAGACCTTGAAAGTGTCATCTGAGTTCCAGCCCCCTGCTCTTCACTATCAGGAACCAATTTTTTGCACCTCAGATCCCTAAGTGCCTCCCTCAAGGGATTGAACCTCACAACCCTGGGTTTAGCAGGGCCAATACTCAAACCACTGTAGCTATCTAAATGGCCACACCTGCCAAAGTCGTAGCAGCACTCACAAGTGAAACCCGTGGGAGGGAACATTACACAGAAAAGGGGAATGGAAAAGCCTGCCTCCAAATTGTAGTTGCTGTGGAAAAAGCCACAAGCCCCATCGCTACTCCTACTCTTGCACACTATCTTGCAAACAAGCCTGATGAATGGCCAGGTGCTTTTTCGCATCCAAGCCCACAACCAGGGGAACGACCTTGAGAAGTTTTCCCGTGGCTTGCCTGATTCAGCTGGTCAGAGTCGCGGCACTCGTGGAGGCAAGATGGTACAGAGGACGCCCCTGGGTGGCCTGCGGGCCTGGGGAGGATGGCCTTGTTGATTTTTTTCGGCCTCATGGACCGCTACGGGCAGCAAGGCCAAAAGTCCAGATGGCCGACTCACTCCCGTTCCGACCACGCTCATCAGGTAGCCCTTAGTCGACAGGCTGGTTGAGAATGCCCCCGGGGGGCAGTCGCCCCATCATATGTTTATTCCCCCACATCGAAACTTTTAGGCATTCCACAATGATGGGGGACCATTGCATGGGCCCCTCTCAACTTAAATCCTTTAGTTTAGAATCTGTTAAATGCTGCCCAACCCCTCTAGACAGTTTCCAGTGGTCTAGCACATCGCACTTGTTCCCCCAAACCTTCCCTGAGGGAAACACAGATCCAAACTCTCCTTGACTCGTAACCCTAAGGGAAATATACCATCTCCCCCACCTTCTTCCCCCTCTCCTAGTTGATGGGAAAGAATACCTTGATTCAAACTCCTTGAATCAAACAAAGAGGGGATTCACTTTTCCCCCTCTCACTTCCCCTGAAAATCCAAACAAGGGAAGAAAAGAAAAAGAAATCCAATCAGGTATCTAAAAAAGAAATAGAATTTTTATTAAAAGAGGAAGAGAATGAAAGTACACTATCTCTGTAACACCAGGATGGAAAAACCACGAGCAATCTACGGCAGTGTATATGCGTGTCTTGTTGTTGTGTGAGTATTGGATCGCAAGTGCCTACTCCTGCTCTCGCGAAGTTGATTCCTCTCTACCTCCACGTTGCTGCAGGATAGCCCCTCCCCACCAATATGAACGCAATTGCCGATAGGTGACCCGGATTCGAACCGAGACAGATACACAGCGTCTAGCGCGCCCTTCGCGCATACACAGTCAGCAGCGTTGCTGTGGCCACCTAGTGCCATACCACTAACTTTCACTATAAACGATCACGGCCACCAGGCGCGCTGGGGCGCCCCGCCTACCAGGAAGCAACCAAGCGCCCGAATAATTGCTCAGGCTCTGCGCTCTCGGGGCGCGGCCAACCTACCCTGCCGCGGCCAAGGCCCACCCAAGGTCTTTCTCATGTCTCCCACATTACAGTCACAAGGTTCAAATGCTGAGCAAAGGAAAAAAGACAGGAAGCCAATCCCATAGCCTGTCCCTTTTTTCTGTCTTCCTCCACCATCCTGGAACCGAGTCCCTCCCTGCTTTTGTCTGGGCCATTGTCCTCATGGCCCTGGCCAGCCTATTTCCCAATTGCCCGCTCATGAAACGTGCCACACGTTGCAGGCCCCGAAGGTGGGAAGGCCAGGGTAGAGGCTTTAGGCTAAGGGACAGCGATTGTCTTTGCAGAGTATTTATAGGTAATTGTCCTCTCTGGAGGAGGAAAGTCCTCAGTTCGGGGTGCCAAAGGGAAGGAAGTGGCCGTAGAAGAAGAATGGAAGGCATGTGGTGAGGCAGGCCAGGGATTTCTTTGTTCCCTGCCTTGAATAAGGGGTCACCGCCTCCCAGTCGGGGAATTTCAAATCCCCGGTTCTCCCGCGTGACAGGCGGGGGATACTCCACCACTAATACTATACGAGGAAATGGGGCATATGTCAGTGGCCCCCAGCTCCCCCAGCACCAGCTGCGGTCAGCGTATCACCTCACACACACCGTCGCGATGGGGCCCCAGCAGGCAACAGCACCCCTGGCCCTCTTCTGCTTCCGCAAAGGCTTTGGCCAACATGCAACAGCCCTGCGGAAAAGCCCTGGCCCTCCTCACCTGCCCTTGGCCCAGCAGGACGCCTTTTCGGGCCTACACAGCTCCTCACACAACACCCGCCTGGGACCATTGCCCTCCCCTACCCAGCTTCAGCAGCACTACTTTTTTCCCTCTCAAAACCTCCTCTTGCCAATCCTCCCCCTTCCACACTTCAGACTCACCTCATCGCGCACAAAACTCACCTAGACCACGGCCCCTTCTGGCTTCTCAAGCGCTCCTCTTGGAGGGACGCAGCTTCCCAGGCACGCAGATCCGGTCTGATGGCTCCCAAGTGTGTCAAGTCCGTCCCCGCAGAGCATGCCCCATAGGGTGACATTGAAGATAACTGTGGAAACTACGGGACGGGGGTGGGTGGGGGGGGGTAAATAGGCTTCCTATATAAGAAAAAGTCCTCCCAGACCGGCCTGTCCCTTTAAACATGAGGACATACTGGTCACCCTGGAGCAGCCACCACACTCCTGCTCCCCGGTTGGTGCGGGTTTGTAACGACCCAGAGGCTGAACGCCGACGCGTGAAAGGGAACGTGAGCGAGGCTCGTAGCTCTCCGGCTCCACCTGTTGGGAAGCAGAGGGGCAATCGACTGAGAGCGACGTCCTGGCTAATTTAAATATCACCTGGTTCTCTGCCGGGTGGCTCCACTGGAGAGCTGGGGCATGGCCTGAGTGTGGCAGCACCTTATTTGCATATTAAAATCGGCATTTTGAGAACAAGGGGGTAAAATATGATTAAGTTTTGGGGTTTGGCACCACATGTTTAGTGCAGTCTGTGGGGAGCGGGGCTGAGCAGAGCCTGCCCCGACGGGGAGTGTGTGTGGTCACCCTGAGCTTGGAGCATGTTGCCAGACATGGGGAAGGGGCTGGGGGAGGGGGAAGGTAGGTTGGTTTTTCTATTTTTGGTGGAGTTTCTTATGTAAATTGAGAGTTGGCTTGGGGGAGGGAAATTGCGGACTCTTTCTTTGGGGGTTGTTGGGAGGAGTGACACAAGCGTCCTTGGTGGTGGTTGCTGCAGTGGGGCTCTCTGGGTGCTTGAGATCAGGGGCGGTTCCTGGTTGGCTGGTGCCTTGGCCTGCCTAGTGTTTTCTTACAGCTGATCTCCCATTGGCACTCATGTGGGGTGTGTCTCTGAAAGCTGGTCTCCCATTGGGCCCTCCCCAACTGACTTTCTGACAGGCTCATCTCCCATTGGTGACGTTGTCTGACAGCGATGCGGGGCGGAGCCGCCAGGGCCTTGTGCGCTCAGAGCTCAGCGCCGCCCGCGAGAAGCGGCGCGAGGCCGCGCGGGGCCGGGTCCGCTGCCGGGCGGAGGGACCGAGACCGCAGCAGCCGGCGCCGCCTCCCGCCTGGCGAGAAGCCGCAGCACCCGGGGGGGTCACAGGGCGCGAGGGCTTCCGCGCGCGGCTGTTTCCTGCCGGTCGCGGGTGACGGGTCCTGCCCGGGGCGGCCGCGGGGTCCCGATGGCAGCGGGGGGCTCTGGCGTCCGCCCGCCCGCGGCGGCTGGGAGCTGCGGGGCCACCTGCAATGGCCGGGGGCTGCGGCATCTCCTCACCCCCCCCCCCGGTGACTGGGAGCTCCGGGCTCTGCTGTGGTGTTGAGCGGTGGGAGCTCCTCTCACTGCCTGGGGCGGCCGGGAGCTCCGGGGGCTTCGGCGCTGCAGGGTCTGTGAGCAATGACGTGGGGCTGCGTGGTCCTCCCTGCCATCAAGGCCTGTTGGGAAACCCTGGGTCCATCCGCAGCGGCTGGGAGCTCTGGGGGTCCACTCGTAGGAGCTGCAGGGTCCATACGCAGTGGTGTGGGGCTGTGGGGGCTCCCCCGCCACCCATGGCTGCTGCCATACAGGGAGTATATATTGTGTGGCTTCTGCTCACATGACACAGAGAAAGTTGCCTATGCAGCTCCACAATGGTAAATAGGGTTCAGACCAGAAGATATCTTCTTTCCAAGTGGGAATTGTGCAGGGAGGAACAACAAACCTAGTGCAGCTGTGTTGCCACTGTCCACTAGCACTGAAATGGTTCAGAATGCCTTGGTTCAAGTGGCACCGGTTCTAAAAGCAAGGGTGATTTAGTGCTTGTGGTTCTCAAACAGGGGTATCCAATGGTCTTCCAGGGGGTACATCAACTCATCTAGATATTTGCCTAGTTTTACAACAGGCTACATAGAAAGGACTAGCAAATTTGTAACAAATTAAAATTCATACATTGATTTGTTTATACTGTTTCTCTGTACTATACACTGAAATGTAAGTACAATACTTATATTTCAAGTGATTTATTTTTATAAATATTGCATCTGATTTTGTAAGCAAGTACTTTTTAAGTGAGGTAAAATTTGGGGGTATGCAAGAGAAATCAGACTCCTGAAAGGGGTACAGGTGTCTCTAAAGGTTGAGAGCCACTGATTTAGTGCAGGTACCACCTGGTAACATAGAAACCCTGCAAAAACTTCTAGTGCAGCGTGAATTTGAGAGCAAGCCAGAGAGAAACAGCTGCAGAGCATGCTAAGAAAGGGCTGACCTGTCCGGATTGTCTGTGCCTGACAAGCTGTCATGTGGTATGGAGGAGCCTGTGAGAGGTATGGCAAAGCAAGAGGGTTTGATTTAGTTGCTAGGAGCTCCACATGCTAATCAGGAGGTGTGTTTCTGTAAATAGCGACATAAACATTTTCTAATGGCCAGTGTGCTAAAGCTGTCTCGATTGTGCTTTAAGGAAATGGGGACCTGATTTTAGATTTTTGTTCTTTAATTCGCTGGGGTGTGAAACCTGCTGTAATGAAAACATTCACCGTGGGAAGAAAGCTTGTGCACATTAGCCTGGGTGTGTAGCCGAGCACAACTTTCTTAAAACTATACTTTCAAGGATCATTTCTATAGTTTGTAACTAGAGAAGTGTGGTTGAAAGTGTCTGACCTTGCTAACCACGATGAGGAATTAAAGTGTTTTTTTCTGAGCATGAAGTGAGTGGATAGTGGTGCTTTAATGCATCTGCTGTCTGCTATTGATGAATGTTCTTGCTTTCCTTTTGGGAAACTGAGAGGAAAAGAACACAGACTCGAGTGGTTAGTTCTTATAAAACACATTTAAAAATAAATGTTTTGGTTTTCTTTTCTGTTATCTGAATTTGTTTAAAGCTTTTGTGCAGTTCTCTTTAGTGGCAAGTCTTAATTTGATTTGGTAGAATTTAGAAAAAAAAGTAAAGTTGTGAAAATAGTGTTTTAAAGGTCTCTAGTTCAGTACTTATTGAAAGATTTTTAAAATTTTTTTATGTTCTTCTCTCTCTTTTTTTCCTGTAATCTATTTGAGAATTTAGGTAGGGTCTTGTGTCTGCACGTTCTTTTCCTTTTCCACTTGTCTCTCTGCTTCTCTCTTCTTCCTTTCCCATTTTTCAGGAAGCCCCTATTTTTACTTCTCCTGCTCTGGCAGGGGGTACGCAGTTTGCTCTTGGCCCCAAGCCCATCAGACAATCCACACAGGATCTGAGAGTTGCTGTCTCTTGGCTGTATAGTGGGTAGAGGGTTCTAAAGCTGTCTCAGGGTATGTCTACACTATGGGATTATTCCGATTTTACAGAAACCATTTTTTGGAAACCGTTTTTGGCAAGTCACCAAAGATGGTTTCCAGCCAAGCCAAGCCATCCCATCCCATCCCATCTGTTGTTTTTACAAATTGACAATGACAGTTACAAGTTATATTATACTATCTGTTGCTGTCATGGGTGCTCTTGGCTAGCCTTGGTGAGGTCAGCCGGGGGTATATGGACAAAAATGGGAATGACTCCCCAGGTCATTCCTTTCTTTAAGTTTTGTCTAATGGAGAGTAAGTCCTATCTAGACTATCAGGTAAGCCTACTAAAGACCTAGAGAGGCAAATGGTGGTTCCAGGTCAGAATCCCAGACATCTGGCAGAAATGATGAGCTGCATGCTATTCTAGGGGGTGCCCCTGCAACAACCCCACCCATTGCTTCCCTTCTCTCCCACTGCTTCTGGGCTAAACATTATACCCCATTTGTGTGATGAAGTAATAAAGAATGCACGAATTTGAAACAACACTGACTTTATTGCCTCTGCAAGTAGAGCTCAAAGCGGGGAAGGGAGAACAGCCTCCAGCTACTATGATAATTCCAGGCAGGACTGAATCTCCAGGAGACAAAGCTTAAAGAAGAGAATGACCTGGGAGTCATTCCCATTTTTGCCCAGGCATCCCTGGCCCACCTCACCAAGGCCAGCCAGGAGCACTCACAGGACGATGATGACAGATATCAGTCCTACTATAACGTCTGCACGTGGGAAGGGAAGGAAAGTGGATGCTGCTGTGTAGGCACTGCTGCACCGCGTCTGCCAGCAGCATCCAGTGGACATACGGTGACATTGAAAAAAGGCGAGAAACAATTTTTTTCCCTTTGCTTTTGCGGGGGGTGGGGAAACATATACCCTGAACCACCTGCGACAATATTTTTGACCCTTCTGGCTTTGGGAACTCACCCAAGAATTCAAATGGTTTTCGGAGAGGTGCGGGAACTATGGGATAGCTACAGACATCAGTCGCCCCTCCCTCCATGAGCGTCCATTTCATTCTTTGGCTTTCTGGTACACTTGTCTCAGCTCTTTAAGTTTCAGCACCGTGTTGAGTCCCTGCTGTGGCCTCTCTTCACCATAGCCTTGGAGATTTTTTCAAATGCTTTGGCATTTTGTCTTTTGGAACGGCGTTCTTATGGAACAGATTCATCTCCCCATACAGAGATCAGCTGCAGTATCTCCCGTACGGTCCATGCTGGAGCTCTTTTTTGATTCTGGGACTGCATGGTCACCTGTGCTGATCGGCGCTCCACGCTGGGCAAACAGGAAAATGAAATTCAAAAGTTCGCGGGGCTTTTCCTGTCAACCTGGCCAGTGCATCCGAGTTCAGATTTGCTGTCCAGAGCAGTCACAATGGTGCACTGTGGGATAGCACCTGGAGGCCAATACCATTGAATTGCGGCCACACTAACCCTAATCCGACATGGCAATACCGATTTCAGCGCTACTCCCCTCGTCGGGGAGGAGTAGAGATACCAATGTTAAGAGCCCTTTATATCGATATAAAGGGCTTCGTTGTGTGGACGGGTGCAGGGTTAATGTGATTTAACGCTGCTAAATTTGATATAAGCTCATAGTGTTGACCAGGCCAGAGAGAGCAGCAGGTTTCCCCTATTGTTTCCCGCTCTTGTTTTCTTAACTAGTTTCTCCTCTGCACCAACTTGCTCTTTTGCTTTGTGAGCCTGGCTAGCTCAGTTGGCAGAGCATCAGACTTTTAATCTGAGGGTCCAGGGTTCAAGTCCCTGGTCAGGTGATAAACTACTCACCAAGATCTTATAGAGTCTTTCTCACATCCACTTTGATGTTACTTTTTCTCTTCAGGATTTTCCCTTTCCTCAGAGGGGCCTTTTTGTGTGTGGGTTTGAAGGGGCAACTTCCTGACAGCCCCTCTGTCCTCACAGCCTGGAGGAATAAAGGCCTCTGGGCATAGAGCATGTTCCTTCCCTGCACACACACACACACACACACACACACACACACACAAACACATACAAACACACAGAATATCCCTAAGGAATTAGAATCACCTGCTGCCTTCCCCTTTCCTGCTGGATCCCCAAACGAGGATGCTCTTCAGCCTAAACTCATGTCCCCTCTTTTCCCAGTGCCCCTCAATCCCAACCCTCAATTCCTCCTATGCTCACTGCTCCTCACTCCCAACCAGAGCCTGCTCCTCTTCCACCCTTCTCCTCTGTCCCAACCACAGCCCCCTCCTATTCCCAGTGCCCCTCAATCCCCACCACAGGCCCCCCTCCTCACGCTGCTCCTCAATCCCAATGCACAGCTCCCTCCTTCCCTCCAGCAGCAGGTGCTTCAGACCCCCTCAGGAAGATTTTCGTGCAAGGTTTCATTTATGAGTCTGCATGTGGATTTTTACAGTATGTTGGAAATATGTTGGGTTGCCGAAATGATCACTTGTGGCTGGTGTTGGATTCCCAGTCTCCATGTTCTAGGGGCAGGAGTAAAATAAAGGGTTGTTATCCTTGTTGTGTGACTCAAGGGCAGCAGAACTGGACTTGGCACATCCTGCATGAAGGGACACACCCTCAATTCAATAGCACTTGCTAGGCAGGGGACAGGGGTTCCAAAGTCAAGGGGGTTGTGTCCTGGGTCCTAATACTAAAATTTAGGTGTTAGACCAACCCTAAGACAAAGTGGCAGTGGCGGAATGAGTGAGTCTCTAGACAACATAGTAAGTATGGGGCCTTCTTATTTTCCCCCTTTTCCACCCAGGATGGCAGGTGAAACTCTACCGAGGCATCTCTGGGCTTGCACTGACTAAGGACAACAGCTGTGAGTGGGGTGCAGAGAGGGGATGGTTTCATCTTAAAGGACTTTTGGTTGCTGGACTTACGAACCATAGGGAGAAAGACCAGTGCCTAGCTTATTTGGGGGTGGGTTTTTCCCTCGTGGTTTATGTTTATGTGTTGGGGCTGCTGACATGACTTCTACTAACTCTGGGCTTACATTGCAGTGTAGACAATATCCTGAGAGGGCCTCTATACTGTGACAAAATCCCGCTGGCCTGGATGGTCTGATTTGGGCTCCTGGGGTTCAGGTTGTGGAGCTAAAAACTACAGCGTAGACATCTGGGCTCAGACTGGAGCCCAGGCTCGGTGACCCTCACCCCCTCGTGGGGTCTCGGAGGCTGGGCTCAAGCCCAAGTGTCTATGCTGTTATTTTATAACCTTGCAGCTCAAGCCTCACAAGCCTGAATCAAACTGACCCAGGGTTTGAGAATAGTGACTTGGGTGTGTTAATGGCTGTGTAGACATAATGCTAGGCTATGTCCGCACTGCAATGAAACACCCACGGCTGTCCGTGCCAGTGCAGGCACCTAGGGCTTGGGCCGTGGGGTGGTAAATTTGCAGCGTAGACATCTCGGCTCAGGCTCAATACCGGGCTCTGAACCCCACAAGGTTGGAAGGGAGTTTAGCAAGGAAAAAAGGTAGAACGGCAGTGGAGTATTACCCTGGACTCAATGGCATTTCTCCATTGGTCTGTCTGCTTTCGGCAGGGACAATAACACGTCCTGCTGCATTTTGTTATTTCAAAGGATGGTTTAGGATTTTCATTCTCACACATGGTGCTAACAAAGCAGGACTCAACCCTTGGTGCAAACTAAAATTGAAGCTGCTCACAGTGTTCTGGCAGCGACGCAATGAGCCCATGTTACGGTGTGAGAGCCCTAGACCTGCCGGCCGTTCTCCCCAAAGAGGGAGGGGAGTTCAATTACTGCCGCGAGGGGGCTGTAGAACACTCATCTACCAGCTCCTAAAACTCCCAAAGCTTTCAGTAACTCTGTGTATCAGTGCCTGTGAGTGTAATTTAAACCATTAAGAACAGCCACCCTGGCTGAGACCAAAAAATGGTCCATCTAGCTCTGTATTTTGTTTTCTGACAGTAGCCAATACCAGGTGCCCCAACAGCCAGTCAATAAGAAGGCTACCACTGGGAGTATGATAACACCAGGATCATCCTATGTACAAAACAGAGACCTTTAGCCAGCTAACCCACTGTGCCTGCCCTGCAAACTGACAGTGTCATGTTGTGACCCCCACACCTGACTCCCTGCCTTCCCCACCGGGACCTGACAAGGCTTTGCCTTCTGTTTTGGGATTCTGCCAAAGCAGAGGAGAAAGGTGATGTTTTCTTCCTAGATGCAAGCTGTGTGTGTGTGTGGTGTGCGCATATTTTGGGCCAGGTCTGCACTACAAAGTTATTTCAGCATCATATATATTGCTCAGGTTATGTGAAAAAAAAACACACAACGCTACACTCGGTCAACAGCTTGTGTGGCTGGTGCACACACTGCAATACCACGTCTGGCGACCCAACAAACAGCCCTGATTTGGTGACAGAAAAAGTAACAGATCTCGACAAGAGGCCTAGAGCTTTTTGCAGCAAAACGCTTAAAGTGACACATAGTCAGTGCTTAATTGCTGTTGGTAATCTATCACCTTAAACTGGCCTCCACACAGTATCCCACCATATGCCTGCCGTGAACTTGCCTGCCCTGCATTCCTGCTATAGAAGCTAGGCCCCTCCCCTTTCATAGCTCCAGAAAGTTCTGACAGCTAAGCTGCTGTCTACACTGGGATTAGGTTGATATAACTGCATTGCTTGGGGGGGTGTACATTTTTTACACCTCTAAGTAATGTAGTTACACAGACCTAATTTTGTAGCGTAGACCTGTACAAATAACCACTCACCCACACAGCTCCTCTGCTTTACAGAATCCAAACACGAGCAAAGCTTGTCAGGGCCCAGTGGGGATTGGCAGAGCATCAGGTATGGGCAGACACGGCACTGTAAGTAAGAGCAGGTACCATTGCTTAGCTGGTTAAACCCACTGCGTTGTAATCAGGAGACCCTGGGTTCAATTCCTAGTGGTGCCTTGGGGAGTGGCTTTTGGGGCACCTGACATTAGCTACTGTCAGAAA